>NW_004524673.1:863590-893267 GCF_000260255.1 Octodon degus
ATTTATTTATTTATTTTTACATTTATTTAGTGTGTGTGTGTGTGTGTGTGTGTGTGTGTGTGTGGCCAGCTCAGCCCACCTGGAGGCATGGCTGGCTGGTATGTGGTGCTGGGGGATCGAACCGTGGTCCCTGTGCTTTGCCAAGCTTGTTCCAAGTAAGTGCTTTAGACCACTGAGCCATCTCTCCAGCCCTCAATACTGTTAAGTGATATAAGTCAGACACAAATGTAAATATCATATTGTTTCTCTGGTGAGAGAAACTGAAATTCTAAATAAGGACCAAAATATATTACATATACTATGAATTATGGAAATAGGAAGTAAATGTACAAAAGGAAGGGGAACCAGGGAGGGGGAAGGAAAGAAAAAGAAAAAAAAAATAGAGAAAAGAAGATAAAGTGAAAACAAAGAAGGAGGGTAAGAGGGCTTGAAGGGAGGGGAGGGAAATGGAAAAAAATAAAGAGAAAACAAGATACATCTATATAGATACAAATTCCATATGATGAGTGGGATCATTATGAATATTTAAATTGTACAAATAAACAATTAAAATGAAAGTATGAAAACAATCAGGAATACATAACCCTATTTTCAGATAAAGTGTACTTCAAGTGAAAACTGATCAGAAGAGGTAAAGAAGGACAATAAATATCAAAGGGAACAATTTACCAGCAAGATACACTAGTTATACACACAGATATATCATACACCAGTGCATTCAAATTGATAAAGCAAGCACAACTGGATTTAAAAGACCAAAAAATAACAGTGCAATTATAATGCAATGATACCTCCAATGCAACAAATAAATCAACTAAATACAAAAGTAGCCAAGAAATATCAAAGTTGTATCATACATTTGAACAAATATACCTAATGGATACCTTGAGTATTCTACCTTAGAACAACAAAACATACATATTTTCAGCAGACCATGAAATTTTCTTCAAAAAGAGCCAATGCAGCATCCTTAAGTTATGCAAATACATTGAAATAAAACCGTGGATGTTATCAAAACATAGCACAATGAAACTAGAATTTAATGACAAAATAAATCACAGAAATTATGCAAATACACAGAGTTTAAACATTATACTCTTGAGTAACCAGGGACCTATAGATAGAATTGAAGAAGACATTAGTCATTTCATAGAATGAAGAATAATACCATTACAACATAGCAAAGTCTGTTGAACATAAAGGAAACCTAAGAAAAGTTCCAATGTGTGAATATCCACATAAAAAGGCAGAATGAGCTTAAAATAAATAAAATTGTAAATATAGTAAAAGCTAATGAAATTCAGAATTAAAACTTCATATAAAGAATCTACTTGGAAGCACTAGTGCTTTGGGAAAAAATAAAGCAAATAGACAAAATTTTAGCTAACCTCACCACAAAAGGAATAAAAGACACAAATACAAAAATCACATGAACATGTTAAAATAGTCGCAGAAAGGTCTTTGACAAAGTCCAACATCCATTCTTGATACAAACCAGTTAGTTATACATGACTTTATAAGTAGTTATACACGACTTTATAAAACCCACTTATAGCAAATGTGCTACTAAATCACATTAAATGGAGGAAATTGATAGCTTCCATTTTAAAACTGGAAATAAAGAAAGGGTATCTATCCTCACCATATTGATCATAGTATTCAAAAATTAGATCACTGAGGCAAGACAAGAAAAAGATATATATGGAAAAGGAAAAAAATCTAGTTTTCATTTTTGACAGAGAACATTGTTTCCTACATAGAAGACCCTAAACATTTCACCAAAAGCCTCTTAGCATTAATAACAACGAGCAATATAGTACAACACAAAATCAACACATAAAAATCACTGGTTCTATGCACTAACAATGAACTTACTAAGAAGGATATTAGGAAAATAGTACCATTTACAATATCATAAAGAAAAAAATAAATACTTAAGAATTAACCTATCCAAGGATATAAAGACAACTAAAAATTTAAAAAGGAAGAAACTAGAAGACTATTAAAAACCAAAACTAAGAGGACATCAGAAAATGGAAAGACATCCCTGTTTCTGGATAGGGTGAACCTATCTAGTCAAAATGGCTATGGGTTCATATTACAAACAGAGTCTTTGCAAAAATAGGAAACAATTGTATAATTCCTGTGAAACCAGAAGAAACTCAGCAGAGCAACAGAATTCCAGGGTGCCTAGTGCAAAGCAGGAGAAATCACAACCCTGAGTTTCTAGTTATACAAAGCTATAGTGATAAAACCGCCATGCTGTCAACACAAAACCAGACCTGGGAGCAGTGGAGAAGAACGGGGGATGCAGAAACAACCCCAGGTACATTCAGGCATCTGATCCTTTCCAAAGTCCTCAAAACATACACTGAACTTAAAAAAGCCTCATTAGTAAATGGTTCTGGAAAAACCATCTATGACTAGCAGAAGATTTAACCTAGAGCCCTATATCTCACTAAGCCCTAAAGTAAAATCAAGATGGGTCAAATATCTAAATGTTAATACAGAAACACCCTTCTGAAAGATAAAATACTTAAAACTAAAGGAGATAGAGCTGTAGGCAAGGATTTTCTTAGCAGAATCTCACTTGCATGAGAAATAGCATCAAGAATAAACAATTGAGACAACAGCAAATTCAGAAACTCCTGGACATCAAATAAATCAATAAAGGGACAACATAACAACCTCGCAAAAACATTTGCCATGTACACTCTGCATGAGATACTGCTCTACAGAATAAATAAGTAGTACACAGAAAATAAGAACTCCAAATTAAAATGCCCAATACAAATACCAGCTACTGAAATGAATAGACTCATCTCAAAAGAAGTACAAATGACCTAGAAATACATGAACCCTCTCAACATTTCTAGTATTAGACTATCTTAAATTAAAAAATACACCAAGAGTTCATCTGATTCCAGAAACTAGCTGTCATCAAGAAATCAACAAATAACAAATGCTACCGAAATTGTAAGTAAAAAATGAATGGTACTATATTGTTGGTGGGTATGTAAACTAGTTCAATGTTAATGAAAATTTATATATATATATATATATATATATATATATATACATAATTTGACATATTATTACTTTTCTAGGTATCTTTCCTAAAGAGTTAAAAGCATAATAGTATAGTACACTTATAGAAAAGTGAATGCTCCTTGAGACCATATTGTTAAGTGAAGTAAATCAGACACAATATTTTATTTATTTATTTATTTATTTATTTATTTATTTATTTATTTTTATGTAATTAGTACAGGGTCTACAGGGTCACACTACACAGATAAGACTACTAGGGATCTTCCTGTTTTCATCTTCCCAAGCTCTGGGATTACAGGCACACACCACCACGGCGTCTCAATTGCTGTCTCAGTGCACCTCTGGGGGCAGGGCCAACATGGCTTATGGTGCTGGGAATTGAACCCCAGCCCCAGGGCTCTGCCTAAGCAGGCACTTTAGTCTGCTGAGCTATCTGACCAGCCCCACAATCTTAAATAGTTTTTCTTATATGAGAGACCAAAAGTACAAATCAATAAAATGCAAAATAGATAATGTAAATAGAATTACTGACCTTTTGCAAATGAGGAAAACAAGAGATATAAGAAAAGATGGATAGGGGCCCGGGAGATGGCTTAGTGGAATAAACGCTTCCCAGGCAAGCGCAAGGGTCTGAGTTCAATCCCCTGTTCCGCAAAAAAGAAAAAAAAAAGGGTGAGAGAGAGACGGATAATGAAGCAAGAATGAAATAGAAGATAGATAAAAAATTATGTAGAAGTAAAATAATTTCCCAAATTATGTTTCATTGTATAAAATATTTTAATTTATTAGATTTTTTTATTTTCCAAAGAATACAAAATTGTGATAGGAAAAAAAAAAACCAGCAATAGAAACGAATGAAAAATTTCACTAAACAAAAATAATAGGAATTCAACAATGGTTGTTGTACTGCATGATACTATGTTCAAATTAGTCATTAAGGTTACTGATATAAATGGAAAATATTGTTATAAAGAAAAAAATAAGAAAAAGTTGTAAGAAATTCAAAAGAAAAAAATAAGAAACAAAAAATTAAGCATTAATTGCTCCTTTCAAAAGACCAGCAGAAACTAACATTGCAATTATTGAAACTATTTTGCATATATACCTAAAAATATCTTCTTCCCTTGTTATTTTGTCCTTTTCTTCATCCCGGTTCTCCTTCTCACCGAACAGATACTTTCTCTTTCCAGCATCTAATGTACCTTTCAAATTTTATTTACTCTTTCCAATTCTCAACTCTCAGGATAATACTATGTTTGCACATGTGGATCTGATTTCTATCACCTACCAATATAGTCTCTAGTTGCATCCATTTATCTACAAAAGCCTCGAATTTATCTTTTTTATACTTGAATAATACTCCATTGTGTAAAAATAACATATCTCTTATATCCATTCCTCAGTTGATGGGCATTCAGTTTGTTTCTAAGATTTAATTATGACAAATTGCACTGCTATAAAAATGTGTTCACATATATCACTGTGTTATGATTTCAGCTCTTTTGGAAAAATACCTAGGAGGCTTGAATGGGTCCTCCAATCCTAGCTTTTTGAGGAATCTCCATACTGATTTCCATAACGGTTGCACCAGTCTATATTCCCACCAGCAGTGGAGAAGAGTTCCTTTTTCCCCACAGTCTCTCCACCATTTGTTATTGGTTGACTTCTTGATGATAGCCACTCTTTCTGGAGTAAAATTATATATCAGCATTGTTTTAATTTGCATCTCTTGAACGACCAAAGATGTTAAATTTTTTTTCATGTATTTATTTGTCATTTATATCTCTTCAGTTTTGAAGTATAAATTCATCTCAGATGCACATTTTTGGATTGGGGCTTTGTATTCTGGAGGCCTCATTTGCTTTTAATTCCTTACATAGTCTAGATAGTATGTAAGGACAGTCTTGTATGAAGGACGGTCTGCTATAACCTTATCCCAATTGTGGGTTTTCCTTTTACTCTGTTGGTGATTTCTTTTGATGAGTAGAAACTTTTAAAAAAGACAAGATCCTTGTTGTTGATTCTTTGAACTATTTGCCTTACAGTTTCATTTTGTTCATGAACTTTCTACTTATCTGTTTTCTCTTTCAGAAGATTTAGTGTTTCAATTTTCATATTTAGTTGTTTGAGCTATTTAGACTGTAGTTTTCTGCATGGTGATAGATATGGGTCCACATGTTAAGCCTTGAGCATGTGGAATGCCAGTATGTCCAGCACCATTTATTAAAGAGCATATCTTTTTTCCAATGAACATGTTTGGCCTCTTTGTCAAAGATAAGGTGGTTGAGTGTGTTTGTAGTAGGGCTGGCATGTTCTATTCTGTTCCACTGATCCTCTGTTTTATTGCCAGCATCCTGCTGATTTTACCACAATAGCTTTGGAGTATAATTTCAAGTCAGAGATTGTGATAACCTGCTTTTCCTTTGTTACCCAGGATTTTTTTTTCCACTATTTTAGGTCTCTTGTAGTTCCAGATGAATTTTCGGATTTTTTTTCTAGAGTTTTGAGGTATGCTAATGGTATTTTAACTGGCATTGCATTCAATGTATATAACAATTTTGGGAGTATGGTTATTTTCACAATGTTTGTTCTTCCTATCCAGGAAGAAGGAATATCTTTCCATTTTGTGAAATCCTTTTAAATCTCTTTTTTCAGATTATGATAATATTTGCTGTATAAATCACTTACTTTATTTCTGAGATTGGTTTCTAAGTATTTCATTTATTGATGTGTTATTGTGAAAGGTGTGGCTTCCATAATTTCTCAATGTGTTCATTGTTTCTGTGTAAAAATACTATTGAAGTTCAGTTGCTGACTTTGTATCCTGGTAGGATTTGATTAGTAAGAGTGTAAGTGTCTCAGTGGAAAGTTTGAGGTCTTCTATATGCAGTATCATTTCATCTTCAAATGATGATATTTTCACTTTTTTCTTTCCAATCATTATTCATTTTATGTCTTTCTCTTGTCTAATTGTTCTGGTTAATATTTCAACAGCTATATTGAACATGAGTAGTTACAGTGGGCATGCTTCTCTTATTCCTGATTTTAAAGTGAAGGCTTTCAGTTTTTTTCCATTTAGTATGATGTTGACCATTGAATTGTCATGGAATGGCTTTTGTCAGGTTGAGATAAAGAACATTTATTCTAATTTTCTCTAGTTTCTATCATGAATGAGTATTGAACTCTCTGTTGAGATCTTTTTGTTTTTGCATCAATTGAGATGATGATGTGAGTTTTGTCTTCGGCTCTGTTGATGTGGTATATTACAGTTATGGTTTTGCATATTTTAAACCATTTCTCCATTACTGGAATGAATCACACTTTGTTAGTTTTTTCCAGTATCATTGCACTGTGTTCAGATAAAATGCATGGGACAATTTCAATTCATTTGCACTTATTTGCTTAAGCATGTTCTATGTGCTAGCACATAATCTATTTTGGAGAACATCCTTGTGCTACTAAGAAAAATATGCATTCTGATGGTGTTGGATGGAACACTCTGTAATGTTCTACTCAGTCCATTTCTTCACAAGTTTGGTTTAATTCTGTTATTTCTTTGCTAATTATTTGCATAGATGATCTATCTCTTTATGTCAATGGAGATTTAAAGTCCCCCAGTACAATTATGTTATTGTTAATTAGATTTTTTCCCTTTCTTAAAATTGGTCTTATATAGTTGGGTTCACCTGCTTTGGGTGTATATGTATTATAATTGTTATCTCTTCCTCTTGCATTTTTCCCCTAACAAGTATTTAGTGACCTTCTTTATCTCTTTTAATCATGCTTGGTTTGAAAATGACATTGTCAGCAACTAGTATAGCTACCCTTATTGTGTTCTGGGTTCCTGTCACTTTGAGTATTGTTTTTCAACCTTTAACATTTAGTCCATTAATTTATTTTCAGTTAAATGTGTTCCTTGTGTGCAACATATTGTTGGATTTTGCTTCTTGATCCATCCTGCTAGTTTGCTTCTTTTGATTGGTGAATTGAGGCCATTTATACTGATGGTTATAATTGATATGTATTGGTTTATCTTTCTCATATTGTTTTCCCTCACAAGGATTTCTACAGTCTCCCTTTGCTTAATTGCTTGCTTTGACTGAGGATTCTCTTGTGTTGTTCTTGAAGTTGTGGCCATTTTTGTACCTTTTAAAAATATCTGTCAATATTCTTTGTAGAGTTGGTTTGCTTGTCATGAATTTCTTTAGTGTTTTTTCATGGAGGTAGCTTATCTCTCCATTAAATTTGGTAGATAGTTTTTCAGGGTATATCAGTCTGGGTTCTAAATTGTTTTCTTACGGGACCTCAAATATTTTACTCAAAGATCTCCTGGATTTGATGTTTTGTGCTCAGAAATCTGTTGTGATTCTGATGGGCATTCATTATAGATGATCTTTCTCTTCTCTCTCACAGCACTTAATATTCTGTTCTTGACTCAATTTCTTGGATCTTGATAATTATGTTTCTAAGTGAATATTTATTTTAATTATGGCTAGTTGGATTTCTATGTGCTTCAATTAACTGATTTCTTTTGTTTCTTCTTGCTGTCATTTTTTTAAGTCCCCAGTGTTCTCCCTGACTTTTCAGTGATGGTAGGGGGATTCTTTTTCCACGATTTGGAAATTTTCTGCTGCTACTTCTGAAAAAAAAATATTTTATGTCATGTATGTTAATTCCAACTTTTTTTGATACCTTATATTTTTTTGCATCACCTTGTAGCTGTTATATTGTTATTTCCTTGTTCTTGGTTACTTTTAAGAGATCTTGACATTCATTTTAACCACCTGCCATGCTATTTTCAAGGTCCAAAATTCTATCTTCTGTTTTGTTCAAGTACTTTTGCTAGCTTTCTATGGAATTGTTAATAGCCTCAATATTTTGTAAATGCGTTTTATGCATTTTAACTTTTCCTGTATTGTTCTTTCAATGTTCCCATCATTTTCCTATTCCCTTCCATTTTTTTAACCTATGTCTTCCACACATACATATTTTTTCCCCTATATTTTAGGGAAGGGTATACAGGTGTTCAAATTCTCACTACTAGATCAGACTTGTAGTGATCTGCCTGTTTCTAGCCTCCCAAGAACTGGGATTACAGGTGTGAGCCACCTCGCCCAGTCTCAGTTGTCATGTCAGTGTGCCCCTGGTCAGGGCCAGCATGGCAAGTCAGGCGATTCACCAGCCCCACCCCCAGCCTGCTTGCAGGCACTTTAATCTGCTGAGGTATTTGGCCACCTTCCTTTGATATATTGAGCAATTCTTTCATGATTGTTGTCATTTCCTTTTTTATCTGAGAAAATACTTTTGACTGATTTCCTCCATAGCCTAGTGTAGTTGTGGGGTTTTTTTTTGTCAGTTGTTTCTTTACTTCTGTTGCTATCATTTCAAAAATTTCAGGTGTACAACTTTCACGTTCTTCTATCACCTTGTCCTCTGGACTTGTGTTGGGTGGGCTGGGGGTCTGAGATTTCTTTTGTTTCTTTCTTTTGCCATTTTTTGAAGTTGCCAGTGTTCTCTCTGACTTTGCAGTAATGGTAGGGGGTCAGGGTAGGGCTAGTGAGGCTCTCATGATGTGGTAGGGCACTGAAGCTCCCTCTGTGTGGGGTTCAATGTGCCTTCCATGTTGCAGAGTGGAGTGGCTGCCAGCCGAAGCTCATGAAGAATCCCATGTTGATGAGTGTAGGTTAAAATTCTGCAAGGTTATATGGATGGTGGGTCTGCACAAGGTAGGGCTCTTCAAGGCTCCCATAAGTCCTTGTGGCACTGTAGTCTCCCCAGCAGTGCTCAGAGCAAGGATAGTTGGCCAGTGCTCAGGAACTCTAGTGATGGTGGATGCAGCAGGGCTATCTCTGCCAGATCTCTCTGGTGGTCTTCAGGGCAAGGATGAGCAATCAGAACTCAGTGGAATTCTGGTGGGATTGGGTGAAGGGCAGGTCTAGGGCTTCCAAGTCACCCTGGCAGTGTTCAGGGTGGGATGACTATCAGAATCAAATGAAAGAAAAATTCAATGTCCTGATTGCTTTTAAAGCTATAATTCTAATGTGGCATTCATTTGTATTTTACTGATTGTGAAAAACACAAAGATAGGGTAGCACAGGTTAAAATGCAAGTAGTATAGCATAAGAAAAAAAATATGTACAATTGAGGCAAAATTGACTAAAATAAACTTGACTCGTACATAATTACCTTAAACTGGAATTCCAATAGCAACTGCATGAAGAATGATAACTTTGATGGGACTATGTTGAATAAAGAAACACAGAAATAATAAATGCAAAAATGTTTCAGTACTTCCAGCATCTCACTACAAGAAATTTTTTAAAAACTTGAGCTTTACCATCTTTAATATTTTCAGAGGTGATATCAGTACATGAGGTGTTGTAGAGTCATTACTTTGTATTTCAGATGTAACAAACTTTTTTTTTTTATTTTTAGGGAAGGGTCTACAGGGTGTTCAGGATCTCAAAACTAGATCAGACTTCTAGTGAGCCACCTGTTTAAAGCCTCCCAAGAGCTGAAATTACAGGTTCATGACACCATGCCCAGTCCCAATTGCAGTCTCAGAGCACCCCGGGTGTGAGGCCAGCACGGCAGGTCCAGGAATCGAACACTTGGTCCCTGCACCTGTTTGCAGGTGCTTTAATCCGCTGAGCTATTTGGCCAGTCCTTATAATAAACTTTTATATGATGCAGATTCTAGAGAAAACAATGTTGAGTGAAAGAGGTAGTATTTTTTAAATTTATTTCTGTAATTATGTAAACAAGTAGTTTAGATTGTAGTAATCCTTTATGCATTAACACTTGAGTGTGATTTATTTAATTTTGAATTTATTTCTTCAAAATGTTTTATTCATTTTACATCATATATTTTTGACTAAAGGATACAATGGTAATTTCAACCAGTGGGATAAAAAGAAACATTATAATTATTAGTTATTTTTTGAGAAACTTTAAAAATTTTGAGCAGAATAAATAAACTTTTACAACATGAGACATAACATTCTCTTCTGCTAGAAATATCACCTTTTGTAAGTACCAGGATTTCAACTCAAGTCCTTACACTTAGCAGGCAGGCACTATGCTGCTTAGCTAAAATCCCAGCCCAAACTTGTCACTTTTACCCATACATAGTGTTTTTTTTTTTTTTACATCCATAAAAGTTCTTTTACTTTTATAATAAATTCACTTATTATATTAGTATTATTTTCAGTTGATCAATGGTGAATTAAATGAATGCTATTTAAAATGAAACATTATTTCCATTGGCTTTGCTAAATTTTTATAGTCCTAAACAGTAAGTCATTCTTTTGAACTTTATATTTATATAATAAAATTATTTAACTTTTTTCTTTTCAACATTCTATTTCCTAACTTTATTCCACTGGAAAAGTTCTTTGTGCATGTTAAGTAGCTAAAACAATTGGGCAAGGGAGATGGCTCAGTGGAGTAAGCGCTTCCTTGTCAAGCGCAAGGACCTGAGTTCAATCCCTGGTTCTGCAATAAATAAATAAATAAATGAATAAATAAATAAATAAATAAAACAATTAAGACATATATTATGACTTGCAACAAAACGAGAGTTGTATTTAAAATTTTATAATGTACATATCAAGTTTCAGAAATGCCATCTCTTCCCAATTTTTAAAAACTATAGTATAATGGGTAATATTTCTTAATATTTGCATCTACAATAACAGACTTTTCTCCTTTAGTTCCTTGAGGTGCACATTATGCTACTAGATTGTATCTAATTTTGACCTATGTATACATTTCTTTAAGAAATCCTACTTGTCCATGGTGTATTGCATATTTTAGATTTACTGATGGTTCAGTTTATAATATAGAATAAAATTATTATCAGATGGAAACACTTTAATTTTATCATAATTCAGCTGCATTTGAACATTAGATAACAACATAGAAAGACTAAAAAATGGCACTACCACAAGTTTAGTGGACTGTTGGGTCATTACTGAATGTTAAATAATGGTTTTACTTTAGGATAGAAAATACAATATGGAATAATATAAAGTCTTTGTGACTTAAAATGAGTTTTTATCTTTATGTGTTTAAAAGTTGATATGTAGAATCAAGCACTCATTTGAATCTTGATTGCTAGGATTCAGAAAATATTTGGTATATAAAATGTTTTCTGAAGATAAATTTGTGTTTCTTCACATAATACTATATTTAAATGATCAGACTTATCTAATTGAAAAAATATACCTCTTATTATTTTAATTAACTTAAATATGTTATCATTGAAAATATAGGAAAATGTCTTCATTGCAAAATCTAGACTGCCCACTACGTAGGTGACTTTAGAATTGATTTCCTAAATTAAATAAAAATATAATAATTCTATTAACAATGATTATCATTACTAACTGTGAATTAAATTCATAATTTTCTTCATTTATACTATTTGTAATTCCTTTTGGGATTTAAAGTTATAATAGCCTCACATAAACATAGGCAAGATTTCCCCCTTTCCTGAGCCCCATCATGAGCTTTTTCTCATAAGTGGCTGCATAACACTGTTAATGTTAATTAACAAGGTCCGTTTTATATTTGTGTTCTTTCATCACTATGTTCTGTTTATTATTTAATTGTGCAATATTTCTTTGAAGTTATCATATTTTTCTTTGGCCACTTTCTTTAGTTGAATCCTTATTACATGTATTTTCTATTTTCCTTCTTTCCTTATAATGACATAAGATACCTCTCAATGTTGTTTTAATAATGTCACTCTTAAAATGTCATTCTTTAATCATCAAAACTTCTACTGTGCTGTAATTTTCCTTATGGATTTATTCAGGGATAAAATACTTGTATTGTTTTTATTTTCATAAACTTCATGTTTATAAGGTGTCATTTTTAGAGTCTCATGGTCTACTGACTGAGCTAGCTGGGCACTTAAGGTATTTTATTATTAAATTCTCACTGTATTTCATGTTAATATGAACACATATTCCTTATTACATTTATTTTGGGCCTTCTTTCATTGGCTTAATAAAAGTAAATGGTCAAATTCTATGAATAAACCATATGCCCTTTACAAAAGTAACTTTTAACTGGAATATCACTCAGTAGTAAAGCGTTTATCTAACATGAGGGAATCCCTGAGTTTCATCCTCTGCAGTATAATATATTAGGCATATATATGACATATTATGACATATATATGCACATATGTATTCAAGTTTTAAAATGAACATAACATTATTTGCTTATCAAATTATTGGTATTTCATTGACTTTTTGTTTTCTTAAATCATAAACATTTCCTACTGATAAATGTAATATCTTTGGTTCTCTGTGAATATTTGTTATACTTATAAATTCTTACTTTTCTCTTCATTTTTCCCAAGTTTTGTGAGGATTAGATGGTTCTATTTTCTTGCATTTTTCATATTTGTTTTTTGTTTGTTTGTTTGTTTTTGTTTTAAACCTCCTTCTCTAGCACTTGCTTGGTCCTTTGAGATAGCTCAGTATTGTAGGAGGTTCTTGGAGTACTGAAGAGAGGGGAGAGGGGATTCCATGCCACGGTTTGTCTGCAATGGTCAGTTTTGCAGTAGGGAAGTCAGTGTTTTCAATGGAAAGCCAAGGTCAGATCCTGGATTAGAACTCCTAGTAAGCTGTGCTTTCTCCAGCCTCTACCCTTCCTTTGCCACACTTACACTGCTCTTTGCCAAGTGATTACCCTGGAATCCAGTTTATTGAAGTAAAGAAAGGGGAACAGAAGTAGTTTCTGTGGCCTTGTGATGTTGCCAGATCTAGGAGCCTGAAAGGCTTTTAGATGTTAACTCCTGAACCCCGAGAGAGCAACCCTCTTCCTGCTTTGCAATTATAGAAGTAAATTATTATTTATGCTTTGGTGATAAGAAGAAGAGAAAATGCACAAGTCATAATTTGTAGTGAAACCGTAATCTAGGTGGAATCTTAGCCATTTTTCTTGAAATGTTATTTATCTCTGAAACACCAAAGGTTCTCAGCATTTCCTAGATTCATCTGTGACATCTCAGGGTTGTATGAAGAGAAAAAAAAAAAAAAAACAAAAAACAGGTTATTCTAGTTTCACATCCTGGCAAAAAAGATGAGTTCCCTTTTCTACCAGAGAGATGTTTCACATTAGTTTTCCTGGGGCGCATCTGCCCAGTTCTTCAAAGGATTAAATGCTATTGAATGCTTATTTATTTTTTTCCTTTGGATGTGGACAACATTAAATAAAGTATGACTATTTTTCTGAAACAAAGATGAAAAAATACAACTTAGATCATGTAGCAAATAGATTTAAAATTTTCTTTTTAAAAAAGATGTAAGTGAATTTTTTGTCCTAAAAATTAGCATGGGCAACTTCCAATAATTCATGTATGCAAAAAATCTAATAAAATAAAAATAAAAACCAAGATACAGAAGAGAAGATACAGAATGTATAATAAGAAATAAGAGAAGTAAAGTTTTTTGGTATTGTTTTCTGAGCTGTGTGCTTTTACTAATAAACAAAACAATAAAAAAAGAAAATGGAAATAAAAGAAAATAATATATAAAGAACTTTCACTATCATCAATTAAACAACATTTATTACAAGGGGATATTTTCTGGAGTCAAAATATAAGTGATCTCCCTTATATTTGTCTTTTCTTAATATTATAAGTGATAATGAATATAGAGCCTGAACTAATATTGCATAAAGTAAAACAAATGAAAATCACAAAAATCTAAAGCATGAAAACAAAACAAAGCAAAGCCTTTATGAATGTTCTTACCAAATCTCATAATTTGAAGATGAATATTAGCATCTCAGTGAGAATTCCATATAATGGTGTTTGTTGAGCAAATCATGGAAACTGTTTCCAGGTCCCATGAAAGGAGCTCTCAGCTCAGAGATACATGGCTGAGAGATTTTCTCAGGCCCAGGCGAGGACCAGGTGCCTCACTTCACAGAAGCTTTATTTTTCATCTGTAAAGAGGACATAGTGGTATTGACTTTCCAAAGCTTTTGTATAATTAAAATAGAAAATTTATAAAGTGTTAGCCATTATGATAACTCAAAAATTTTCTAATCCTTGTACAGAAGGGATGCAAATATTAAATTCATCTGTTTTGTTAGCAAGAAAAAAGAAAATGATATATAGATATATAAATTATTTTATACATCAGATATATAGAAAGAGCTACACAACTATTTCAGCATTTTATATCCTTTTACTAATAATTGAAGTAGAGCAACATTTTCAAAACTGACTCCTGGTTTGTATGCTGTGTTATTTTTAGTGATAAAATCTGTTGTGGACTGACATTTGTCATTATTATGCTAAATGTAATTCAAATCTCTCAGTTCAATATTTTTATTCTAACCCTCCTACCAGTACGCACTTCTTTGGCTTTTCTTCCAATGTCCTGGCACACTTATGCTTTCTTTCATTTGTGCATTTATCCATCACTTGATACCATCTGGTCTTAAAACAAGGCAGTATAGCACAGAATGAAAATGATTATTATGTTATATAAAAGTTCATGCATAATTAGAAAGTTGTATGTGTTCTAATGCTTCAGTTGATCTTAAATAACAAAAAACCCTGCATTTTTAAATTGCATTAGTTTTGCCTCATCTGCTGAAAGTTATGCATTTTATTAAATAATTTTTTATTTCATCTTCTTGTAAAATAATTGCTAGTCTGAAGTAGGGAAACTGCAGTAATATTGTGTTAGGGAAAAGAAAGAAAAATCATACAATTTTATCTCTAAAGGAGCTGTTTAGCATGTGCCTTCATAGCAATTATGTTTCATCCCTCTGCTGTGGCTGCCCATATGCTCATAACTTCCTCAGTGTGTAATGGGGACTCAGTGCAGAATGAGCAATGGACAGCCTTCTTCTTTTTTTTTTTTTTTAATTTATTTATTTATCCATCTATCCATTTATGTGTGTGTGGCTAGCTCAGCCCACCAGGGGGCGGGGCTGACTGGCATGTGGTGCTGGGGGATCGAACCGCGGTCCCTGTGCTTCAGGCAAGCTTGTTCCAAGTAGGTGCTTTAGACCACTGAGCCATCTCACCAGCCCTGGACAGCCTTCTTAACACCAACTGAACATTCACAGCTCAATATTGATTAGTGAGTTAGTTTCTGCTTGCCCTCCTATTAGATTCAGAGGTTGTGAATTTTAGACAAAGCCATCATAAATTATCTTACCAGTGATCTGAATGCTCCCCAAAACTTAAAAACATTGCACCATACTAAAAGATGCATGCCCACGTTTATAGTAGTGCAACTGTTGAGAGCCGAATCTGGGAAGGGTCTGCACCTCCATCCATCACAGAGGAATGGATAGAGGCAACGGCTATTTAGACACAGTGGGGTGCCTCAGCACCACAGGAAGGTTGAGCACGAGTCATTTGGAATAAGGGTGCCCCTGAAGACCACAGTGCTTGACTCAGCCACACGAGCTAAGTATCACATGGACTCTCTTAGATAAAAAACTTAACTACATGCACATATATATATATATATATATATATATACATATATATGTATATATATATACTTTATAAAGTCTTATAAAGAAATCATTTTGATGTTTGATGTTAGAAAAACAAAAACAAGGTAGTTTAAAATTGGAAAAATAATCAAAATATATTGTGTACATGTACCAACATCCTACAATAAATGTACAATGACTGTACTGCTAGCATGTAGTAATAAAAGTAAAAATGTAAATAAAATGCAAAAACTCACTTCCGAACTAAATGGAAAGGTTCCTTCTTATATCAAAATGGATTTTTAATTTTTTTTTTATTTTAGGGAAGGGTCTACAGGATGTTCAGGGACTCACTACTAGATCGGACTCGCAGTGATCTGTGTGTTTACAGCCTCCCACAAGCTGGTATTACAGGTGCACAACACCAGGCCCAGTCTCAGTTGCTGGCTCAGTGTGCCCCCGGGGGCGGGGCCCCCACTGCAGGAATGGGAATTAAATCCCAGGCCCCCGTACCTGCTTGCAGGCATTTTAATCCCCTGAGCTATTTGGCCGGTCTTCTCAAAATGGATTTTTAAAACTTAAAATTCAGAAATAGATCAAAGCCAAAGCAATGACAAGTATTACTGGCCTCATAACGTCATTCCAGAGGCTGATCACCTGGTGCCACTGAAATGACATCTGCCATAAGTCCAAGTTTCCAAGCCACTGGTTTTACACCAAGGAGAGCAGTGTGTGTCTGCATTTCCCGAAGGGCCACACCTTCAACGCGGAGAGGACATGCACCGAAGACCACATCTGGGGCAGGGGAGCACTAAGACAGGACAGTGGGCCGAGACTGCACACGAATGCAGTGGAACAGAAAGAGGAGGCTTCAGAATCTCACCTCCAGGTTTCAGCCCTTTATTTGAAAAGGAATAAAGAAGTGTTGAGAAAGATGTACGACTTCTAAGATTGTTCAGTCATCTGAGGTAGGAGTTGAAAGTCGAACTCATACTTCTAGTCTCTCATACTTCTCCTCCATTATTTATCTAAAATGAAGATTATTTTTTCCTTTCAGTTTCTCAGCATAATTAGATGCATTAAGTTTCCTATTTAATTTTACTTTATTCTTCTGAATATGTGCAGTTATCTGGTTGAATGATAAACACTGAAAAATTTGATTGACCAACTCTCTCTCTCTCTCTCTCTCTCTCTCTCTCTCTCTCTCTCTTTGTGGCACTGGGGATCAAACTTGGAACCTTGCAATTGCCAGACAGGCTCATATGCTGTGGACCTATATTAGCTGCCAAGAAAGAATTCATGCACCCCAAATTAAATGTACTTCAAAAATTAAGCTCCTTTCTTGTCTTTGTGACCTAAACAATTAATTTTCTCAATATGTTTAAAAAATTAATCATTTTATTAGGAAAACAAGTCCCCAAAATTATGTGTTAAACTTTCATTATATACTTTACAGTTGCTTTAGTGATTTAGGGATTATAGTCACCTATTTCTGAATCTCTCCTCATCTCCTCAGTCATTCCTTTCCCCAAACAGGGAAGATACAACCACATTTAAGTCATAAGCTTAACAGAGGGATTATGCAAAGAAATAGAAGTGTATGAAGCAAGTGGGAAGAAAAAAACAACAATGTTCTGATTAAACAGGCATATTAATTTAAGAAAAGGGAAGCAAGTAGCGGCATCTGAGAATGGGTTCTGACCCAGGGATTTGGTGGGAAAGGGGCTCAGTGACTGTTCTAAGGAGACTCCTATCAGTGGAAAGTCCTCATAAGATTACTCAAAGTTAAATGAGAGTGAATTCTCAAGTATTGATGAGATTTCAAGAAAGGATACCTCAATCCCAGCATTCAGGTTTTCTTACCAACAGAATTGGAACAATCGGGACAGCAGACAGTGGGGCAGGCCTATTCCACTGTGGAGTTACAGCCTCCTCCATGGCCTGAAAGCCCTGTGTAATCTCTCCCATAACCTCAGGGTAGGGGAGCCCTGCAACTCATTCCTGATGAACGGTACAGCACATGTGGTGACCATCGCTCTGTGAGTCATCCTATGGCAGCAGCCTCACCCTGACTGGACCGTGGGACGGATGCTGCCACTGCAGAAGCTGTCTTCTGGAGTGACCCACATGCCTTGCAACCAAGAAAGAGGAAGTAAATCCTGCCACCCAGGTGAGCTTGGAGGTAAAGATGAATAGTAGGCTACGTCTTGGTTGTAGGGTGTGGAGAAGTCCTGAATCAGGGGACTTGGTGAGTGATCTGTGACATTATATGTGTTTGTTGTTTGAAGCTAGTCAGTTGTTGTAATGTGTAATGAAAGACTAAACAAATGAAACAAAAACAGTATCCTTTTAGTGATGAGTAACGATATAAATATTCAAAAGAATGAAGCTTAAAATATGTAAGGTCTCAAAAGCCTAATTTAGGGTCTAACTTCTAACTGTATAATTTTAAAATAGGAGGAAAAATGTGTGTTACTAGAAATATATGGAAACAATATTTTGAACTGAGATATGAAAATATATCATTTATTTGTCTTTTCTCATAGCTACTCTTATCCAAACAAACTAGAATATACTTATGAAATATCTTTGAAGAGAAGCCAGGAATTTACATTGAATGTTTTAAAAATAACTTTTTGTATCAAAAAATACTGCATAAGTTATCTTTTCAGAAGATAAAAGACTCACATGGCACATAGTACCTAGCTATACCCAAGTTCCCAGTTAAGTCTGCTGTGTGAGATAGGTTAAAATGCACACACTTGAATCTAATGGGATGGCTGAGGGGGCATAAGCCCTATGAATGATGGAAAGTTCGGATAAGATTGGTTTATATTCTTCAAATATTCCTTTGGCCTACAGATTTGTTTCTGTTCTTGAATAATTGAAGAATTCTTTCTGTTTCTTTCTGATAACTCTGATAGCCTGCATTTCTGCTTTGATGAATGCCATATTTTACAAAGCCCACATCCTACGCCGGGAATGGAAATAACTTCAGCACAAGTTCTCTTTATTTGCCTCATGCTATGTGTGAGATAGGCTAATGGTCTGCCTATGTCTTGTCGAAGGTATTATGTGTTGATTCAAGTGAAACAGTCAGGCATTGACATGTACTGTCCTCAGACCCACTGGGCAGGAACAGATCAGCAGACACTCCCAGTTGACTTGATGTCCCTCTTCCCTTCAATTACTGGGTGCCTAACCCCATTTCTCCTGAACAAGCCCTTAGAGTCCTCAGGTTCTGCTCAATCAGATCCATTTGTACATCAACCTCCCACTCTTTAAATATCTACTTGGATATACTTTTAGCATATTTTTGGGGGCTCTCAGCTGTGACAGATTCAGTTAGAAACATAAAATAATAAGCAGTATCAAAATGAAAAGGACATGATTGTTCCCAATCCAAAATTTAATCAAGAGAAATTTATTTAAATTATGCATGATTAAAAATTAATGGATGGATTTGTCTATATACTTTTAGAACACAGAAACTTTAAACCAAAAGTCAAGGGATATGTATGTACTTACTAAGCATATACAATGTGCAGACTATTTTTACCCTAAATACTTATTTATTTCTAAGCCATTTAGTACAGGGTCTCACTATGCAACTCGGACTTGTTGTGATCCTCCTGTCTTCAGCCTCCCCAGTGCTGGGATTACAGGCATGTGACACCACGCCCAGTCTCATACTTATGTAATTTTCAATGTTCTCTCCTTGCTACATGAGGCTTCCCCAAATTGAATTTCTTTGAGGTCCTTTTCCTTTATTGAAATAGTAAGAGTAATCGGATGAGATAGAAAAATAGACCAACATGTACTTTAGAAAGTGTAGTTTTAAAAAATTATACTTGTCTTTCTACATGCATAAAGTCTTTAACTTTTACATCTGTTGATTTCAGTGGAAAAAATATTTTTACGTATAATTTTTATACAGAAAATCAAGACAACTAGGAAATAATATAAAAAAGATTTAAAAACTTTCCTTTGATTCCATATTATATTTCATTCTACATGACAAAATAGTATCTCCGTAACTATATTATCCTTCAGTTTTCATAAGCTTTTCACATATATTTACTGCTACAATGATTACAACAAAATCTCAAGATGAGTATTTTCAAATTCGAAATGAGAGCATGGAAATTGGTCCTTCACTCAGGGTCACCTGATGACACCATGATCAAGGTACACTCTATGCCTGCCTTTGGCTTGTCACCACCCTGCCCCTGCTCCCAGCCTTTTCTCTCTTTCCTCAACTTTGAATATGTTTGAATTTTTGGTTACATAACCCTAATGACGTTCTTGTAGTGTCTGGATATATAACATATTTCAAATACTCTTTGTTCCACACAGTAAAGAAAAGCTTTCTTGCCACCAGACAAAAATAAGTTATATTAGATTTTCCTTTCATTAAAGATACTTTAAAGACTTTATATTTAAATTGTAACCAATGATCAATTGAGGTTAGGAAAGTAGTGGAATCAGTGTCTGGATGCTGGTGGAAAGGAAATATTCCCCGACCCTCTGAAACTTTTCTTGCTTGCTTGCCTGTCCTACAAAGCCATGTAGTTCTCCTACCTCTGAACCTGAAATAAATCCCTTCATCAATGGGTATTAGTGATGACAGATACAAGGGAAACTGATGTGTGATTACACTTATGCATTAGAGATGATCACTGTGATTGTCTAAGAATGTATCTCGCAGTGAGGGGAGGTCAAAACTAGAAATTTTATATACATCAAAATATTTTATTTTGCACTGGAAATATGTGCTTTCTAACTTGAAGACAAAAAAGTTTCTTGTAGAATTTGATATCCACACTTTTATCTATTTAGTAAGTGGAATTTTTATGAGATTGTAAAGTGGCTTGCCTAAGAGAGGAATTTAAAATGTTAATCTAATTTTCTGTTGAATTATAAATAAACGGTTTTATCCACAACAGTTACAAGCATATGTCTAGAGACTTATGCAGTGCTCCCTCCCGGTCTATAACCTATACTGTATGAAGTTAAAGTATGGAAAGTATAACAGTCATACATTTTATCAGAGACAGGAGAAATAGTTACCTCATAAAACATGAATAATACAGAGCTGTTTCCCTACCACCAAAAATTTATGTTCAAGACTAAATTAGTTTCTTATAAATTATGCACAACCTCATGATGCTAGCAAAAACGTGGGCACAAACTACTGCAAATTTGTTCCTACTGTAAAATTTATATCATTAAAATGATTACATGTAAATTTTTATCAAAAATTTTAACAAGATAACATATTTAATCATTTAGTTTTATGAAGCCACATTTTTCTACAATGTGTATGTTAGGCTGGTGTCTCAGTTAGTATTCTCTCATTACTGGGACAAAATACCTGACACCCAAAATGACGGAAGGAAAGGTTGATTCAACTGACAGTCAGTGCAGGTTTCATTCCATACTCAGCTGGCTCCAAGGTAGAGTGGCCCAAGGGACAGAGCAGCCATTCACAGTGGCAGCAGATCAGAGAGCAAGAACAAAAGACCAGGAGCAGCAGCAACAATGGCTACGGAGAGCAAGTCTGCCTCCCTTCAGTCTCATTCAGGCTATCCGCCCCCAACTAAGTGTAGTACTCACACCCATAATCCCAGTGGATCATAAGTTAATCACAAACTCTAGACGTGCACCTCATGATTGCATGAGGCTTGGGGGGACAACTAGACACAAACCATCCATAACAGTTGGCAACTAAAACAACACTGAAATAAAATTGTGCATTTACATCATACTTAAATATTTGTCAGAATTATATCTGAGGGCCAGTAGTCTTATTGTCACTCCAGGTCTGTGTTGGCTGCCTGACCTCTTACAGTAGGTTAGGGTGATGATCAGAGGAGAGGTGAAGGAGAATATTTTGAATTTTTAAAAAGAGAATTCTACAATCAAATGGTTTTTGTATTTGTTTTATCTACATCTGAAAAAGTTTCATGTAAAAAAGTGTGTGTTTCTTACCGTGTAATACATGATACTTGCTTTCATACTTATAGGTTTATTATCCTCATAAGGAATTTGGAATGGAATGTCACAGGGAAATATGCAATTTCATAAATTTCTCCCAGAAAATTAAATTGAAACAAGAATTCTAAAATGCAGTTGGAGACTATATAACAGTATCCATGAAATGCTTATAATTCACAGGGCATAGATATTTTTTTCATTTTAAAAATACTTTCACATCCACAAAGACATTTGCCAAGCTATTTATTAAAAATAAAGAATCAGGGGCTGGGGAGATGGCTCAGTGGAATAAGCACTTGCCTGGCAAGCGCAGGGGCCTGAGTTCAATCCCCGGTTCTGCCAAAAATAAATAAATAAATAAATAAATAAATAAATAAATAAATAAATATAAAAATAAAGAATCTGGCAGAACAGAAAGTTTTGGATCTTCATCATTCCCACAGATCCATTAATTTAGCCATAAAACATGGAATCATTCTTTTGTTAAAAACTTCCTTCATTGTAAGGTGTGAGCCTCATTGAAGAACAATGGAATGGTCCAGATACAACCTCACCACAAGTGTGTCCTCCAGAAGAACTCCAAGTGATGGGAGGAAAACCTCTTCTCTTCTCCCTAATGGGTAGGAAAGCGGAGGAACGCTCATCCAACTTTTGACTGCCAACTCCTCAGGATTTGACTTTATTGAAATGAACGTACGTGATTTACTTGGCAGAAAAGTCAAAGTATAGGTCATGAAAATGTCAGAAATGTCTTCTAACAAGGTCAGGAGATAATGCATAAACAAACAGAATAACAACAAAGAGATATGAAATATTAAACAGAGATTACAAAGCTGAATAATATAATAACTAAACCTAAAAATGTTAGTCATCACAGACTGGAATCGGAAGACTAGAAAAAGAAAGGATCAACAAACTCAAATTTCTTTGCGAATTATCATCCTCTGAGAGGAGTACAAACTAAACAAAGAATAAAAATAACCCAGAGTTCTACAATCATTCTGACCGAAACGTTCATTGTAGTAGTTTCAGAAGGAAAAAAAATATAAACAGGTGCAAAAGCTTTTTCATACAAATAATGGCTGCCCAAATCTGTCAAGCTTTTCAGTTTCATCCACAAAGTTAAAAGGGATGAAACACTTTTAATTTTATTTTACAAAGTTAGTGTTACTCTGACACCAAAGCATCATAAAGTCTTTACAGAAAAAGAAAACTAGAACCAGTATTCTTGAGTGTAGATACCAATTCCTTAACAAAATACTGGTAGATTGAGTTAAATAGCACACTAAAAGTGTCCTACACAATGAGCAAACGAGTGAGATGTGGTCCCAGAAAGCAAGAATGATGAATCATACAAAAAATGAGTTAATGTGATTTGACCTGCTGACAAAATGAAAGTAAGATGCATACTGGAACAGCTGCTGTAGACTACAGAATGGAGGCTTCTCAATGAACTTAATATAGAAGCACTAAAAAATCTAGTCATCCCAAATCTGTTCAATGAATTGAAATATGTATTTCAGGGAAATATTTGCAATTTGTCTTCATTTTGTTATATTTCCAATGACAAGATAGGCAAGCAAATTAAATGTCTAACAGATGATCGGATAGAGAAAATGGGTATGTACACTTACATATAAGATGTGGCATTATAAAATAATAAAAGTGGAAAAAATCAGTCATTTGGGACAACAGTAAAGAATGTGTGAGACATTGTGCTAAATGATACCCAGCAGCACAAGCATGGATATTACATTCTTCTGTAAGGTACATAAAATAGGCAAATACAGAGAAGTGGAGCATAGAAT
Source organism: Octodon degus (assembly GCF_000260255.1). Classification (NCBI taxonomy): domain Eukaryota; kingdom Metazoa; phylum Chordata; class Mammalia; order Rodentia; family Octodontidae; genus Octodon; species Octodon degus. The sequence goes on from NW_004524673.1 coordinate 886,924, forward strand.
AATTGTTACCAGGAACTGCTGGATGGAGGATGATCAAATTCTGTAGATGTCTATACAACATTGCCCCTACATAGATGGCATCATTGATTGTATGCTTATATATTTATTAAAAATGTTAGAGGGGCTGGGGAAACAGCTCAGCACTCTAAGTATCTGCCTGGCAAGCACAAGGACTGGAGTTCGATTCCCAGTACCACATGCCATGCCTACCACCAAAACAGGGTGTGGTGGTACACACTTGTAATCCCTGCATTGGGGAGGCTGAGATAGAGGGAACACTCCAAGTCTGAGCTGTGTTGAAAGACCATGTATCAAATAAATAAATAAATTAGTAAATTAATTAATTAATTATTTTAAAAATTCAAAATGGTAGATTTCCTTTTATATGCTCTGACTATAATAAAAAGGAATGCTATACAGTTGTTAAAATAACAATGGCAAATAACATTTAAATAATTTGAAATATTAAACATACTTTTAAAAGCACAATTGAAAAGATTATTTATAATAGACAAAATTATAAATAGAATAATAGTAATGATTGTCATTGAATAGTAAATGTTAATGTTCTCTATTTTTGTGATTTTTAAACAATGAAAAGTTATTGTTATTACTTTAACAATAATATTTTTAAGAGACTATACTATATGCTTGTTCATACCAGTGAAATAAATAATATATTTTACTTTAATATTTTATTAACTTTTGAGTGAAATGTGAAATTTGAAGAACATGAGATGTTTTCGCTCATGTAACAGTGGATGCACCGTGTCAACTTGAGAAATCTAGAAGTTTAATTGAGTGCCTCAGCAGGTGCCCAGGGTCCTCACATTACAAATATGCTGAGCTGTGCAAGACAAGGGCACTGAGACCGTGTCTTGCTACACCCCGCCCGGAGGGTTAGCCTGCTTACCGTATAGGGGAGCAAAAGAGGCTTGCGCCCCACCTCCACCCTACTTTTGGTTCTGGCTGCTTTTGACATCTTCTGCCATCATGAACTGCGTCATGCCCTGCCTCGGAGCCAGCAGAGTATGGATTGAAACCTCCGTGAACTGTTCGCCAAGTAAATCTTTCCTTCCTCAATTCTGGGTGTTGGGAATTTGTTTCAGCAAGAAGAGAAAAGTAAATAAGATTCCATTGTTATGCATATTTTTGTTATGAATATTGTTTGTGTCTTTTAAAGTGTTGGTGACTTTAGTTAAATGTATTCAATTATAAATTTGAAATTATTTCGTTTATAATGAGAAAACTATAGACACAAAATAGGAGCATAGCTTAGAGCTCTACACACTGATCTTACTTTATGCTTTATCTCTCTCCTTTCTTTCTTTCTTTCTTTCTTTCTTTCTTTCTTTCTTTCTTTCTTTCTTTCTCTTTCTTTCTTTCTCTCTCTCTTTCATTCTTTCTCTTTTCTTCCCTTCCTTCCCTCTCTCATATATTTATCTTTGTGCCCTGTGCATATGACAGACTGGTAAGTGTAGACTGGAATAAAAAGAAAATAGAAAAAGGTTTCACTCTAGAGAAAAAAAACAGTCCTCCCTCTAAAGGCGGGGAGGGCTGTTTGCTCTAGTAGAGTTTCTCCTACATTTTTGTTCATGAAAAGACTTGTATTGATTTTGAAGAAATAATGTGGCCATTTAGAACCTGAGGACCCTTGTTGTGGCCGTTCACCAACAAACAACCTGAGAAACCCTGCAGTGTCATGGTTCTCAGTGTGGAAGAAACTTGTGGCTGCAAAGAAGGGGATGATGCCAGGCATAATTTGATGAAGGGGAAAATAACGTTAAAATTACCCAAATTTTTCTTCGGAAAATGAAAATTTTTTAGGGTTTTAAGATAAGGAGTCACTGACAACATATGCCACAGTATTCTATAGTGATAAAATCAGAAACTCCTTCGCTGCCCCCAGGTACTCTTTATCATTAATTGTAAATCTGTGTTTCTTATTTTGTTAGAATAGCTTTTCCAAGCTTATTAGAAAGAAGGAATACTGTTACAGTTATTAAACACTAAGAAAATGTGATTTGTTAAGTTAGTCCTGAGATCTGAAAATCTGTCTTCAGGTGTTCTGTATGTACGTTGCATGATAAGCTGAACATGTGCTGCTGGAGCACATTTAACACTCAGAATCAGGTACTTACTAAGTGGCTCACTGTTCTTTTGCCTAAAATTCATCAGTTATTTTGGTATACTTTTATTCCTCATGCAAAAATAAAACTTACATGGAGCATATGTAGTTATTTTCACAAAGTATATTGAAGCTCTCCCACACACTTGCCGGGCCTGGGCTTGGGCTGGCTCCAGAGGGGTCTGAATCTTTAAATTGAAACATGTTCTATGGTTTGGTTTTCCCCAAGCATTTAATTTTATACAATTCATGGCTAAGATTTTTTTCTTTATCTTTTCTTTAAAAAATCAACTCTAACAACTAAAAACAATGTTAAGCAATATCTATTATACATGCATCTCATTCTTATCCTATAATAAGTTTTATTACTCCTAGGACTAAAAGAATACGATTTAATTTAATTAGTTTCAAATGTAATTTTTTTCTTTTAAAATAGTTATCACTACTGGGTTTCTTTGGTATAGGTGGAGGAGGCATCTGATGTGTAAAAGAGGAGACACCTCGTGCGACATGCCGGGGAAGTGATAGAGCCATGTCTCATAGCGGATGTAGCACCTCAAAGCTCAGACACATCTCTTGTGTGCTGTAGTCTATACTCACAAAGGAGAGATTACTCATAGAAAACAATCGTGTGTGTGTGTGTGTGTGTGTGTGTGTGTGTATTTGGAATAGGGTCTCACTATGATGCTTGCACTTGTAGTGGGCCTCCTGCCTCAGTGTCCCCAGCACTGGGATCACAAGCATGTGCCGCCATGCCCAGATTTTGTGGCCAGCTCAGCACTGGGTCAGTACTGCATGCAGTACAGGGGATTGAATCTGGGTCCTAGCACTTTTCAGGCCGGTGCTTAGACTGCCAAACTGTTTTCCCATGCCCTATTTGATTTATCTTGATTCTTCTCACCCCCCCTCATTTCACTATGTTCCTTTCAAGCCCGCCTCCTCTCCTTATTTACAAAAGCTTATTTCCATTTCTTTCTTCATTTCTCATTTTTCTCTTCCTTTCTTTCCCCTTCCTGATCCCTCATTCTCCTGCCCATTTGAACTTTTTTTCTCTTTTATAATATCTGCTATACATTTTGGTGTTTAGTTACACTTCCAGTTTCTTACACCAGGTAAATGATGAATTTTTTGTATATATGCTTCTGATTTATTTGACTTAATGGTATGGTCTCAAAGTGCATGGTTTTTACTTGGAAATGTCTAGAATTTATCATTACTTGTGGCTGAGAAGCACTTCACTGTATAGAAAAATCACATCTTTCTTATCCATGCCTCGGTTGATGGGCATTTGGACTGTTTCCACTATTTAAATATTACAAACTATGCTGTTGTAGACATCAGTGTGCATACATCTCAGTGATAGAATGCTTTTAATTGTTTTGGGGATTTCCTAAGGGAACAGCTGGGTCAAATGGAGCTTTGAGGTCTAGCTTTTGAGGAATGATCACGCTGATTTCCACAGGGATCACACTGGTCTACCATCCCACCAGCAGTGAAAGAAGTTTCTCTTTTCCCATAGCCCCAGCAGTATTTGTTCTTGGTTGATTTATACAAAATTTTAATGAGGTGTACAAGAAAACATACAGGTGAAAATGTACTACTGACTCCACCAAAAAATCTTAAGACATGTTACTCTACCACATTTTTTATGATTACTTTAGAAAAATCACACACCTACTTGAAATGGTTTGTCATGGCATCAGTTCTGTCATGCAGATCATTAGATACCTGTATGTGCATATGTATAATGTTGACAGTGGCATTTTGGTACTTTAATGAGGATACAAATTAATCAATATACATAAATCTATTTAATTGGAAATACTGGACAATTTAAATTTTAATAATATTCAAGGTACTAAAATAGAAGTTATTTAATTACTGATGATTCCACCTCTACGAACATTATATTTCATTGAAATTTTCAAGACCACACATAATTCATTCAATAAGAGCAAAAGACAATGCGGGCTGTGGAGATGGCTCAGTGGAATAAGTGCTTCCCCGGCAAGTGCAAGGGCCTGATTTCAATCCCTGGTTCTGAAAAAAAAAAAAAAAAAAAAAAAAAAAAAAAACACAAGATTGGGAACCAGCAGTCTAACACTGAGTGCATGTTTATTCTGAATGTTTTCTTTTTTGGTATTGGAGATTGAATTCTCTCAATGAACTACATCTGTAATCTGTAGTCTTTTAAATTTAATTTGATTTGATTTGATTTAATTTAATTTAACGAATTTAATATTTATTTTTGGGCCATACTAAGTTACTAGGGTTAGTCTGAAGCTTATGATTCTCCTGCTTCAGACTCCCAGAGTACAGGAGTCACTTACATGTGCTGCTATGTCAAGTTTATACTCTGTTGCTTTGATACTGTTTAATGATGCGATCTATGACAAATATAGTTTACAAATAAGGTAACTGAGTTGGGGAGATGCTTAGTTATCCCATGTCAATAAATTGTAAAATTTTTATAATTATAATTAGTCTATTATATAATTATAATTATATTAGCCAATTATAATTAGTCTAACATGAGAGAAAAGGGAGGGCTACAAGGAAAGCCAAAATTTTAGCCCCAACCTTCTAAGATCAATTAAGACTCAGGACATATGAGAACTTGTACTGTAACGTCATGTACCTCGGTAGTGTCCCAAATTTTCTGATCAAGAAGATTATGGGACCAAAGAGGAAAGTGATCGATGATGTAGAGTGTGCCTAAGGGGAGTCACATGGAGAGAAGACACTCTCTCAGGCTTTCACAGAGAGCACATTTGCCAAGCATTGGCCGTGACTCATCCACATGGCTGCCGCTGACAAAAGTTCTACAATCTGAGGTACAGGATCTCAGGATAAATCCTGAGGGCATTTCACTGACCTTCTCAGACCAAAAAGCTACAACTCTTGTTGCACAGGTCCTGCTTTACCTTGGTCTTAACCATCCAGTAGAAAAGTATGAAGACGAAATATAGGAAGTAAAGCCATGTTGTTATGTTGAGCTGTGGGGGACTCAGGTCAACAATTTCTGACATTGCCAGTTAAACAGAAGACCCAATGCTATTATGGGCTACTGGACTCTTTTAGAATATTTTGCTGAGTTTACACACCTATAATATTCAACAACGGAACTTAAAAAAATTGGGATATAACTATGAATTTCCATTTTGTATCTGTGTATGCATAGTGGTTAGGATAGATATATAGTTGCATTCTCTTAATGAATAGGATGATTTGTTCTAATGGTGTTTGTTAATAGGATCTCAAGTCCGCATCCTGTACAGCAATTAACCACTAAGAAGAATTTATGCAGTGTGTTATTTGTTGAATCTGTACTTCCGATTTGATTTGAAACTGTCTCATTGCTATCATTGTTTATTAATAAAATTTTGAAAAAAATAATTAGTCTAACATGATTTTGTACATATGGTTTTCACCATATGGTATTTTATTTTATTTTATTTTGTGGCCTGCTTAGCTCACCCTGGGGTTAGGCCTGGAATGGCATCTGGTGCCTGGGATGGAACTGCGGTCCTTGTATTTGCTTAAACTTTCCTAAGTAGGCACTTTAGACTGCTGAGCTATGTTACTGGCCCCCTCCATATGATATCCTGGTAAATATCTTCCACAATATTTTAATTTGATACATTTTTCCAAATAGTTTTCTGGATGAGAGGTAGAACGTCACTTTATATGATTCCTTTGCAACTTAGTGGATTCACATATATGCATATTTTGCTATAAAATGTAGCTCTTTTACTGAATCCATCTTCTAATGTTATATATAATTCTATAGTCTTTTTTTTTCAAGTGGTACCCTCTTTTTTATTTATTTTTTATTTATTTTTTATTTTTTTTTCAAGTGGTATCCTCTTTTTTTTTTTACAAACCTCTGTTTTTTTTAAGTCAACAGAAAATGGAAATACACTGTTTAAAGTTTCTAATACTAGGAGAAGATATTATACAATGTCTTTTAAATAAATTGTAACTCAAAGATACAGTATAAGTCTTAGAACAAAAATTAAGATTAAGCAATATTCAGAAAATTAAATGTTTCAAAACAATTGAACTAAGAAAAAGTTTTCATGATAGCAAAGAAGTACTAGAGTAAAATATAAGATAAATACTGGAGCGGTAAATAAATGACCAGCACTTCTAACAGTTTGAGGATAGGATATCACACAAAGTTCTAGTGTGTTGTGGACATGCATAATGACCGTGA
>NW_004524673.1:893367-918891 GCF_000260255.1 Octodon degus
TCTTTATTGCCCAGAATTGCCCTTGCTATTCTAGGTCTTTTCCGGTTCCAGATAAATTTTAGGAATGATTTCTCTATGTCTGTGAGATAGAATTTGTAGGTATGTTAGCTTATATAGTTTGAACACTGCACAAGTGGTCATGAAAATGTGAAAGGCGAATGGTAATTTTAGGACAACTTTTCAGTAGCTTACTTCAAAATGGAAACAAACCGTTCATTTGTGGATGTCTGTCCTCCTCATCTCAGATATTTTGGGGTTGTTTCCAAGGACATTCCAAATTCTACCATCTCCAGTCTGCAAATTTGGAAGACTAGGCACCACTGGGTTTCACTACCTGATCTTTTATCAGAGTAGCTTAAGGAAACTTGAGGACTGCTCTTTGAAATATTGCATAGTGTCATCCACCTGAGTGAGATTTCATTGAAGCAGTTTTCAGATACATTGGATTAATATTAATGAGGTCAGGAGATTCACGCTGTGAGCTCAATGAGTGAAGGGGACTCTATTCATCACATTTGCTATTTTCACAAACATACTCATAGGTGCACATTACTGTTGCTAGGAGACGCAGAGCTAGGTCTGTCAGCCAGCCAGCCAGGGAGGGCATGCCTCAGCGCCATCAGATCACCGGGGTTATCTCAGCACATTTTTTTCTGTATTGCTCATTTAATGCAGCTGAATTACACCTTAGAACCCAAGACTGTTTAACTTAGGTGAGGCTATCGAGTGTTTGAAAATATCTTAAAGTATAATTAAACACATTAACTAGTTATTGTGTATTTATTCATTAATAATTAATTTGCTTGCATACATTCAAGTACCCATGGATGTACATTTTCATTGCAATCTTTTTTTCTCATATTAATCTATAACTATCTATTGACTGTTTTTTTTTGTTGTACAACTCAGAAAATCATGGGATTTCCCAGAATTATGTTTTGTTCTTTTGAGCTGTCTTTTTGTACTATCTCAATGACTGAGCTGATGAATTCTTAGTAGACAGATGTATCAGATCTGACTTCGGGACAAAGAATTTGCAGTCTAATGAACAAAAACAATTATATAAACAAGAAAATGTTAATATCACAGGAAAGATGAAAATATTTTACCATTCAGACTAGTGGCTTTTCCTTCGGAGAATATTAAAGAATTCCTAGAACATCAGTACTTATGAACTTAAGCCAGTAGGAAGAAAGATCATGGTAAAGTTTGTTATGAAACTCGCGATGAAGAAGTTATTTGTTACCATGTTAAGTGTAAGTGAAAAGTTAATAGTTAACTGTCACTTAGTAACAAAGATTGTGTCATGAGATAAGAAATACCTATAAGCTACAAATTGGAACACAGCAGGAGCTCCCTTAAAATGCAGTTCTTCTTTGTAATTTCAGTGGTTCTATAAATATATGGGGTTTCTGAGAGTTGACTAAAACTTGCCCACATTTATTTCAGGGTTTGAATTTACAGTTTTGCTTAAATTGATCCTGATAATGGTTTCATGCGGCCTCTGTTATCTAAGATGTGTTCCATTAATGTCATCATGCATTAAAATGTGCTTTCCGCTTTATTAGAATGCCTTGGACATATCCTTTTCTAAGACACATTTAAAATGCTATTAAGATGCATTTGTTTGGTTGGTTTTACATAATTTCAAAAACTTTATAAGAGGAGGAGCTAAGGGAGAGTCCAGTTTGGTATCACAGGGACATATTGACCAGAATATCAGCCACAGCCACTTCCTGGTCACCTTTTCCCCATGCCTTTTGGATAGAAATTATTCAGCTTCAAGGTGCAGCACTTCAGCATGGGCCAGGAGAAGGTGGCTAGCAAAGGCCTCAGCATCTCGAGTGTCTCCTCAGGAGCAGAGAGAACACAGTTCAAGGCCAAGCCCGCAGACCTTAGCCCTTGGCAAGATGGGCTGCTTACACTAAAAAGGTAGAGAGTTGTTATTTCTCAGTTGGAAAGGAATACAACATGAAACCCACAAAGCTGGGGGTGTTGTCAGGGAAAGTGGGACCCAAGGAATAACCTCTAGTCATTTGCCCAGAGCAAGCACCTGTACACTGGCCTGGTGGCTGGTGGGTGTGGTCTATGGGACCACAAGCTCTAGGCTGGCCCTTTGTGAGCAGCAAATAAATTCCAGTTTGTAGCAAGAGGTCAAAGAGCCAGCACCCTACTTCTCACTTAGTTGCTCCAATGCACACTTTCTGGGGCCTATAGTGTCTTTTCCCCTCCCCAATCACTAGGACTCAGTCTAGAGAGCCCGGTGCTGGGACGTGGTATGATTTTGGGAAGTGGTTCTTATCACACTTTCTTAAGGATGTGCAACTTGACAGGAGAGTGACAGCAGTAACATCACAGTCTCAAACATGGCGGCCTGTCAGGTGCGCTGGAGTGCTGACCCAGCCTCTTCCACATCTCAGCTGTACTTTCAGGAAAGTACCTGGTGGCTGGAGATGTCATTCAGAACCAAGGTTAGGTAGCACTGAAGCCAACCTCTTTTGGGCTTCTCATCTTGCTTCCTACAACAGTCCTTTTACATGAAGACCCCAGCTCGAGTTGCTGGGGGAAGGATCCCTATCAAACCCTCAAAGGTCTGTATACTACTCTGGAGAGGGGTCCTTCCCTGCCCCATTCTACCTCCTAGAAAATTGTGGTAGGCAGAAGGGACATCAGGGTTTCCCCTAATTTGATTTTCTTACCCTTATGAAGCAGTCAGCTTCATTAGTAGAAACACTCTGACCTGCCAACTAGTCTTACCAATGTCAGGGAAAGGGCCAAAGGGCTGCTGAGGAAGTTGTGTTTAAGCTTTAAGGCTGGAGTCACAGCACCACCCACTTGGCCAGAGGTGACATATGGTGAAGCAGAGGCCTGGAAAGTTAGGAAGGCATGGAAGCTAGGCCACAGCAAGGCAAGGGATAGCTCCCTGACCAAATCCCATGCAGGGCAAAGTTGGAGGGGGACTCATTAAAGTCTGACTGCAAAGGAGACCCTCACTTCTCAATCCCAGGCCCTGCTAGTCACTTATGACAGCCAAATCAATGAGGAACATAACCTGAGTTGTGCATTGCTGAGGGCCCTGGAGCCTGGAGCCTCAGTATTGTCTGGGAGACTGCTGCAGCATGACTGTGATGAGATTGTCAGTGACAAAGATATGCTGGGTGATGATATGCAGTAGGTGTCCAGTCTTGGTCTGGTTGGAGACCCCACTGGCTCCTCCTGCCTGGGCTGTGAGGGTGAGCAAAGGTCAAGGTAGAGATGCTGTTTTGGCCAACGCTTATGTCTCAGGGGATGGCTGCCTTGCAGACAGAATGACCTGGCAGGCAAGCAGGACCAGCTTTTTCATGGGTGCCCACTGGTACCATGGGCAATGGGCAGGAATCTTGCCACCAATGAGGGTGCAGGTATTGGGAGCGAGATGTATTGTCCCCTTTCCTCTCTTCAGCCTCGCTGACAGGAGCCTTTGAGCCTTTGCTCCTGGAAGGCTACTCTGCAGCTGCATTGTCTGTGTCCTCACCTTTAGGTCCAGCCTGAGGTCTCCCCTGCCCATAGTGAGGGACTTGAGCCCAAAGTCTGGTGGAGGTCTGTGCCTGACGTTGGCCTTTGCAGTTTCCTCTAGTACACAATGGAGCTCTTTCAGATGCTGCTGTGCTCTTCCTAAGTCTGGTCAGGCTCTCTGGAGTGTCCATGGCTGGGACCTCTTCACGGTCCCTAGAATCACCACAGGTGTGCTGAATGAGGTCACAGCTTGGTGGCTGCAACCTCCTTGTCCTCTTGGTCAGACTTCTTCAGCACCTTATCCAGGCACATGGTTAAAGAGATTGCCTTCTATTGCAGTTGGGGCTCAGGGACTTGTGTTCCTATTCCTTTGGAGTTGTGGTCCTTCAGCTAGGGCTTGACTGCCAGAATCTAGGCCCTTTTCTGAGACACTGGGTGTGGCTGATGCCTTGGGGGCCTCTCCAGTTATTTGTCACTTTCATCTTCATCACCTGAAGAGGAGGAGAAAGACATACAGAAAGAGGAGCAATGCTTGGATTTGGATTCGGAATCAGATTTGGCTTTGGATTTGGAGAAACCATCTCTCTAAACTAGAAGATGTCATCTTCTTTGATCTTGAGGGTCCCGCTATAGGACACCATGAGCTCCCATGGCCAGCTCCTGGGTCATTTGCCCCTGATTCTTCAATTTTTCTTCCTGTTCTCTCTTCTGGAAGGCCAGGAGCAGCGCTAGTCCAGAACGCCTCTGCTGGCTCCTAGCCATTTTGTTTGGAAGTCCACCAGTGATATTAAAAGAAAATTCATCAATAGCTCAAAATTTTGACTGGCATTTTTTTCAATAATTCCAAATTAGACTGACATCTGAGGTAGCTCCAGATCAGCACTGGCTACCATGACTCTACGCATCCTCATTGAAACAATATTCTCCTTAGCAGAAATGTTCATTATTTAGAGGAATTCTAATGACATAAGCAGAGATACTGTGTAGCAGGAGCCATATTTTATGGGCTGTGAATCTCTTTTCAGACTTTCATGATAATTATGTCTCGTGAGTCTACCCACTGCTTACTGAATTCAGATGTATGTTGATTTCTTTCTCAAGAACAAAGAATGAGAAGTAGCCTTCAAATTTCACTTTTCATCATTATACTGGAAAAATTGTTTGCTTAGCTCAGTGGATGTCAGCAAAAGTTTATTATTATCTGTATGACTTTCAGTCATTGGTGAAAAGAAAGAACAAAACATTGAGGCTGAGCAAATGCTTTCTGTGTTCCTTTCCCTCACATTTTTCTCTTTCCTACAACTGAAAGATTATTTTATTTACATTATAATTACAACTAGTAGAAACTACTACACACCTCCAAATACCTGAATTTATTATATCTTCTTTTTCTTTTACCTTCTTTTTGAATTTACCTTCCTTTATTATTTTCCTGTACATTACACATGCATCATTATATAATTTTAGAAAAATATAATAATACAATAATAAAATTCACTCCATCTGCTGTGTTTTTTATTACAGCTATTTTGTATTTAATTAATATTTCCTGACTAACCCTAAAGTTCTGAAAGTGCAGACAATATGCTATGCAATTATTTGTGTGCTAAAACCAATCCCTTTCAACAATCCTTAAGACATGATCTTCCTCATACAGCATCAGTATCACTCTTTTAAAGCTGACAGTTCCATATGGTGTGTGTGCATGTGTATGTTTGTGTGCAATGAATACACATACTTCTTTTACTATGGACATATTTAACAGAAAAAGAATTAAAAAATATTGGGTACTCGTTCCTTCTGTAGCCTATCTTTTGTGCTGAGATATTTTCAATTTTATTGTTTGGGTTGACTTGTATTTTGTAATATAAGTTGTTCAGAATTGTAGAGGTGAAACAAGTGTTATGAATAATCATTGTTTTCATTGTCAGTGAGCAAAGTGCAGCCCAGAAGCTTTGCAGAATATGTAGTGTTGCATCGACAGTTAACAAAACAGACACTCTGGTTCAGATGTCTCAGGAGGACAGCTGTTCCTCTCCTGATGTGTTATCCCTCTTATAACTTCACATTGCTGAGAGAAATGCTTCTACTGAAAACTGAATACATGTATCATGTATGCATATTGTGTCTATGAATCTGAGGAATGCTAGCAAAATAAAGCTATTTGTTTCACATAAACAAATTATCTAGGATAGTCACTAATAGGATCTTATGATGACAGTATAAGTTTCAGGTGTTTGAGAGCAAAAATATGCTCTTAAAGAAAATTATCTTTGAAAATATCTGTGTGATTATTACCACATTTTAAAAATACGGATATACACCTAAACTACACACACACACACACACACACACACACACACACACACACACTTAATATTTCCTTCTGATTTCTCTAGCTGTTTTACTCAGACTTAAACTTCAGAGATATTTTTAAATCTTCCTGCCTATGTTTCTTTCTACAAACCAGCATTGTTTCACTCTATTTCTACCTCAGTAATATGACTGGCTGCACTAGTTTGGAGATAATCTATTCCCCAAGGTCTGCCTGTTTCCCAAGGGAAGAAAATGCCCTGTGTTCTGATGCTGAGATTGGTAGAAACCGTAAGAGCTGAGGCCTTATGGAGTGTAGTGTGCCGTGAGGACTCCAGCCTCATAAATGGATTAAACGTTGCCTTTTGTCTGAGTCTCATAAGACTGAATTAATCCCTTCAAGATCAGTTTGTTATAAAAGAGTGAGTTTGGCCCCCAGCCCTGAGGATCTCTTGTGTCGCCTTGTCTCACCATGTGACTTCTCCCTTCCTCTCACATGTGCTTTCTGTCATGTTGCCATCTGTCACATGATCATGTAGTCAAAGGCCTTCAAAGTGACTGAACAGATGGCGCCACCCAATCTTGGACTTCAGCCTCCAAAAACCTCTTGTTGGTCTAGTAATATGTATGATCAGTCTCAGATATTTTGCTAGAACTAAGCAAAATATCTCAGATACACACTTGAATCCTGTTGGGTGAGCATTTCCACAAATACATATCTGGTTAAATCCTTCAATTTTTAAGCATATTTATGTTTAAAAAGAACTTCCTATATCACAGGTATATGCATTTAAATTCAGATTAATTTCCTTTTTTATTTTGGATTTTTGAGACTGAGCCTCACTGCATATTCCAGACTGACCTTGTACCTCACTACAGAGCCCAGGCAGATGATGGCAGTGACACTTGTGATCATAAAAAACAACATTCCTTTCTCCCAGAAGCTACAACTAGACTGCATTTCTTATTCTTTATGGCAGGCTGATGTCACCTTTAGGTGGAGAAGGCTGGCTTTCCTCCACTGCTCCTTCTGCTGTGAAATGCTTTGCCATACATGTTTTGCCAGGCTCCTTCTCAGATTGTCAGCTAGGTGCTGACATCCAGAGCAAGTTTGAAAATAAAATCCGTGAGGTGGTAGAGCTTCTACTACCTTGCAGTGGGGATTAACTGATAGCAATTTTACAGGACTTGAAATTAAAGTCCTTGTGATTTTTAGCATTGATTGTGTTTGGGTTTTAGTTTCTAAAAGCAAGATAGCATTGTGCTAAACTATGTGGATAAGTAGGAACACTATCTTTTAAATTCATGTAAATATTGCCTAGAAATGTATATTCAATTAACTGTGTTATAGCTTTAAGGATTCTGAAATTTGTTAAAAAATAGATATGGCTTGAAATATAAGAATTATATCTGTATTTTCATCTAGCAAATGATTAACAGTAGGAGGGATCAAAAGAAAGAAATTCTAGAAATTAAAATTGTTTTGCATTGGATAATAAGACTGGAAGAACTAATTGGTAAAAATATCCTAGAAGAAATAATGAACCATAAATTTAGTGCAGCCTTCTTGATTAGAGAAGTTTACATGTTAAATAGAAGCATACAGATAATATACCGACATTAAATAAAGCCACACAAGTGTTGGTGTGGTCATACATGCTTGTTCTAGACTAAAATATATTTGGCAGAAATGAAGCAAGGAGTGAATCTCTTTGAAAATTTATTGTTCAACCTTGTTGATATTGGTTCAAAAACAAAATCAATAATTTACATATGAATAAAGATACTTCTTTAGTAAGTGTAACCAATTGCTGAATTTAAAAGCTTACTGGCCTGCATACTTTAATGTAATAGAATTTTATTTCTTATACCAATGCTAATCTAGTTCTAGTGCCTATAAAATTGGAAATAATTTAAGAAAGGGGGACTTGTTTTCTATTTGTCCTGTATGAAGAAATGAAAAACTGAAGTCAGCAAAATAAGCCTCATGATGAATGGTTAGCAAGAACAAGGATTGAAACCTTTCACCTGTTACTTCTCTGTTCTTGAGAACCCTAAAAGATGGAGTATGATGATAGTCAAATCTTAATGATCAACCTAGTAAACACATATAATAAATCTATAAATGCCATTTTACTGTGGGAAGACACACCTTTTATCTAGATAGATGCTCTTCAGGTGTATTTTACTATATCCTTTCCTAGTTAGATATTATTTTTTTCTTATTTCAGATTTCAACAAAGATTATGGAAACTCCCTGAGTCTTTCAGGTATCTCCTTCTCTTTAACCTCAGTATATTAAAACTGAACAGACCAAGGTATCCATGAATCAAAAAAATTGACGAGAGCCATCATTTGGAGCCAAAGGAGACTTGGCTCTATTTTAAAATGAACTCATGGAATATAATGGAAGAGAAGGCCTCAGAAGTTACACAGAGGCAGGTAAGACAGGTTTTACCTCATCTTTTGTTCATACCCCAAGATCTTCATGCATTTGTAGGTGGGGCTTGATTATGGTCTCTTGCTGTTAGAGTCTTTAGGGGGCATGGCCTGGAAGAGTTGGATTCCCTTCCCAGCTCTTCCCTTTACTCTTTCTGCTTCCTGGTCTCCATGCCCCTCTACTTTGGAAATAGCCAATTATAAACTGAAATGTGACCCAAGGTAAATCATTCTTCTTTTATGTTATAGCTTTTAGGTATTGTATCTCAATGAAGACAAAAGTGACCAAGGCAGAGGATAAGAACATATCTGTAGGAAATACTTTCATCAGAAAATACAAAATCAATTAATTTATTATTATTATAATTATTATTATTTTGTATTTAGTACAGGGTATACAGGGTCTCACTACACAGATGGTACTTATGGTAATACTTCTGTTTTCAGCCTCCCAAACTCTAGAAATACAAGCGCACACGACCATGCCCAGTCTCAATTGCCATATTAGTAAACCCTGGGGGCGTGGCCTGCACTGCATGCTGGGGTTTGATCCCGGTTGCTGAGCCTGCGTAAGCAGGTGCTTTAGTTCACTGAGCTCTCTGGCCAGCCCACAAGGTCAATTTGGATGACGCATTATGAGTAAAAAAGACATTTATGGTAATGTTTGGCTGATAAATATGATATAATTCATACAAGCCATGTTATTGATATAACATGAATGAACGAAACATGAATATGTTCCTTAACATCTCAGTAATTATTGATGCAGCATTCCTCAAAATAGTTCTGATTTGTTTCTCAATGAGAATGCAGCTTTACTCCAGAGATAAATGCTATACTGATCAGCTTTATGTCTCTTTAAAAAATGTATGTATGTCTTCATTCCTTCTAGCTATTGATTGATTAACTAGAAAAAGTGAATAAAAAATTGATTATTTAGTAAGGTCTACAATTCCTGGCCACTCAAACCTTGGTTCTGTCATGATTATGAATATGCAGAAGATCTAACATTGGGCTAAGAGATATCTAAATTATTACCCATATTTTGTGAGATAAATCATACTCAAGAAAGTGAATAAAGGTCAGAGGTATTATATATAAGTTTACTCAGACAATTACAAGAGAATATTAATTTTTGACATCATTTCTGGTCTTTTCTTGGGGTAAATGTATTATCTGGGGTTATATTTGGCTATGTGCAGCATGGTACAACCAAATAGATAATATACCTAGTTAGAAAAAAATCCAAAAGTAGATTGCAATTCAGATCTACAATGTAAATCAGTCAAAGGAAACATATAGTCAATCTGCAAGTGTATTATTTTGTTACAACCCTAGCAAAATAGAAATGTATAGTATTGAAAGGACTTGGATTATTATAACTAATAAATTATATGTTACTTTGTATGCCAATTACAAAAATGAAATAACAGGACTCTTATGAGTGAACTGAAATAGAGACCAAGAGATTCTTCACCCAGGCTTCAAGAGAAAGCAAAAGACAAATGGGAAAATGTTTGCTGTGTAATGACAGTGCCATTGATAGTGCCCTTCAGGTGTATTTTACTATGTCTTTTCCTAGCTAGATTTTATTTTTCCTATTTCAGATTTCAACAAAGATTACGGAAACTCCCTGAGTTTTTTGTCATCTCTAACCTCCATATATTAAAACTGAACAGCCCAAGGTATCCGTGAATCAAAAAAATTGACAAGAGCCATCATTTGGAGCCAAATAAGACTTGACTCTATTTTAAAATGAACCCATAGAATATAATGGAAGAGAAGACCTCAGGAGTTGCACAGATGCGGGTAAGACCACTTTTACCTCATCTTTTGTTTATATCCCAAGCAGCTTTCAGTCCACAGCCTTGACCTCCAACTGTTAGTACTATACCCACACTCTTTGAGGCCCTTAAGTTAGTCCTTAGTAGAGTTTTCTAGTGTTTCTGAGTGAAAGATATCAAGAAGTTTCTTAACTTTTGTCTACCTTAATGAATCCTAAATTCTGGACAACATAAATACAATCTGTAATTTTTAATCTTCTCCTACATTTGTTTTCTCATGTCATCAGTTCACACTCTTTGTGGAGATATTCTCTCCAACATCATTTCTGCCCTTAGTCCATTTCTGTCTTCAGAGTCTTATCTCAGACTCTACTTGTATAAATGTATTTCCTTATATTCCAGCTGTACTCAGTTAACTCCATTCTTTAAGAGTCCTTTCCTATTAAATTCTGAAGCTTTTTGGATCCTATGTCCTGAACCTTTTATTTGTCCTTTAATAACAAGCACATTTGCATAACTTTTATTGAAGTGTAACACACAAACAGACCACAGGAGAACACTACAAAGTGTATAGAACTAATCTACATACCTCTATCTCATAACAAGAAATAAAATCTTTCTTCTCAGCAGCTCTATACTTTGCTTTCCTTACTGTATAAGGAGAATACAAAATAGTAAAATAACAAAAGATTAGAAGTTATACAAAACTTCACCAAACAAAACAATAGGAATCTGACAATGGTTGCTGTACTGCATAATGTGGTCTTCAATTTAGTTGTTTAGATTACCAAATATAAACATGAAAATTGGTTAAGAAAAGGAAGAAGGATAAAACAAATTTTAAAAGACAAGAAAATAATCAAACATCAACTGCTCCCCTTTGTAGACCAGCAGAAATGAGTAGTACAGTTCTCCAAGCCATCTTGGATACATACATAAATATCTCTTCTCTCTCCCCCATGCTTTCCCTTTCCCTCATCCCAGTTGCTCCTTCCCTTTGAACAGGTTCTATTACTTCCAAAGTATCTATTGTACCTTTCAAAGTTTATTTAGTCTTTTGTGTTCTTACACTAGCAATGAAATATGATGTATACACATGTGGGTCTGATTTATTTCACTTATTAGTGTGTTCTCTAATTTGATTCGTTTACCTATAAAAGCCTTAAATTTGTCTCTTTTATATCTGATTAATGCTCCATTGTGTAAAAATGCCACAATTTCTTTATCCACTTCTCAGTTGTTATTTCCAAGCTTTATCTACTACCAATTGTGATGCCATAAACATGGGTGCACTTGTATCACTGTGGCATGATTTCAGTTCATTTGGAAAGATATCCTGGAGTGGAATAGCTAGATGAAATGTGACTTCAAACCAAGATCTGTACTTTGTTGAAGAGAGAATCACTATCTCTGTTTCCTAAATATTTTTTATGCTAGCATCCTAGAAATGATAGTCTGCAAGAGAGGCTGTCAGTGCCTCTGCTTACAAGAAACGTAGAGAGAGACTCACGGAGATCCATGAACAAATTTTCTCTAAAAGTATCTTTCCTTAGTTTGGGTAGAGAAAGTCACTCTATTAATTTGATTAAAAGAGTTCTTAACCTGTTTCTGCTCACTGTGTACCCAAGGTAAATATAAGTCTACTATGATCAAAGCTTAAGCAGTGAGAGGAGGCCACTGGACAGTAGTCACTTCAACTGTCACCCCCAGTACTCAGAGAGTTAAACAATCCATTGAACCACGCTGTTGTACCATAGAAAGTTGGAAGACTTTTTCAACTTTGTGGATAAAACTTTTTCCTGGCTTGCAAAACTAATACAAGAATAGTCAGATGTATCAGTGATTATACAGTTCTTTCTATTCCATATGTAAGAAGTGATGGGCAAAGGTATCATCTATAACAACACTGGATGAAGTGTTTGTTTTTCAGTGTTGTCTCTGATCATGGCAGACAGATGAGAGACATAGTTATTTTCACCATTTTTAGCTGGTTGCATCTTATTGTAGGCGAAATCTCACACCAGGCAGATTATCTCTTTGGGTAGTTTCCACAGTAAGCAAGAGGAGTTGCATTTTCAGATATCTGCAGTCACCCATGGCATTTCCACAAACACCTAGAAATGAATGTATTATCACATGAGTCTTTCAATAAAATGCCATTCTAACCCAAATGATGTCTTTTTGGTGTTTTGAAGGTGTATATCAAATATTTTCATTAGTTTTAACATTTTCCTTTATTTGATTCCAGAAAATACATATTTGATGTTTTCATTATAGAAATAATTTATAAAAATGTGATGATTTGGAAATTGAAAATGTATTTAAAGTAGAAATGTTAAAAGTTTATAATGGACAAGTTTATAATTAATAGCACTTTGCTACTAGGGAGAAAAAAGTCAGTTCTTCATTTTATTTAAAAATTCTTTTCTTGTTTA
This sequence comes from Octodon degus, assembly GCF_000260255.1. Lineage (NCBI taxonomy): Eukaryota > Metazoa > Chordata > Mammalia > Rodentia > Octodontidae > Octodon > Octodon degus. The sequence goes on from NW_004524673.1 coordinate 905,834, forward strand.
TGTGCTGAATTCTTCTTGTCAGATAGCCATAATTAAAATAATTGATTCTGTGAAAAGATCCAGCAGTATGGTGCTTAGCAGTCCATATCATAAAGGTCAGACACCAATTACTGTAATTTTGCATAAAATGAAATAAAAAAGCTGCCCCTTTCACTCCAAGTCAGAAATGTTAGGATAATCAGAATCCTCGTGAGGCTTTTTCAATCAATACATGCTTCAGTGAATGATTACAGCACCAAAATTGGAAGAACATTCTATTCAGGCCTGCAATTATGGTCACACAGAATACAAGTCCTTTTAGAAGGACTTTTTTTTATGCACTTAAAAAAATTGATTTTACTTTCTTATAACCCTCATGTTTCTCTTACATTGTATTTTGAATGTTTCCAAAGTTCAATCTATTTTATGAATGTTTGCACTCACCAAATTGACTCATTCCTGAAAAGTCTATGACTCTTTTCAGCAAGGAGAACCTTTTGATTTAGACTTTCTGGGATTTAACTACACATCCTGAAAATATTTAGGAGAACATAATACTGCAAACTTGAGAGTCTTCTTAGACTCAGTATATGGGAAGATTCATATTAAAGTGATGCTCTACATCTGCATAAATACAATCAGTTTTTCCTGTGTAGTATCTTTTTCATTTTAGAACCAGTTCTCCATAAGCTAGTTTAGGAATTAAAAATCAGAAGGATAGATTTTTAGATGAAGTTTGAGAAACTGCTTATTTCTGCTGGTCTATTGACAGGAACAGTTAATGCTTTATTTTTTTTCACCTTTTTAGGTTCTTTTACAATTTTTGGATCAATTTTGCATGCTTATACTTGGTAATCTGCACAAAAAATTTGAAGATAACAATATGCATTATAACAACTATTGTTGTATTCCTATTGTTCTGTTTAGTGAAATTCTGTATCATTTCTAATTTTTTTTTTACTATTTTTTATTCTCTTTAAAAATAAAGGGCTGGCTAAATAGCTCAGCAGATTAAAGCACCTGCAAGCAGGTGTAGGGGCCAAGAATTCGATTGCGGGGCCTGGCATGCTAGCCCTGCCCCCGGGGTGCGCTGAGACTGCAATTGAGACTAGGCTTGGTGGCACGCGCCTGTCATCCCAGCTCTTGGGAGGCTGTAACCAGGAAGATCACTAGGAGTCTGATCTAGTAGTGAGACCCAGAACACCCTGTAGACCCTTCCCTAAAATACAAAAATAAATAAATAAAAATTAAAAACTTAAAATTAAAATGCAAATTAATATTGATATAGTCACCCTGGTATTCAGTAGCACTCATTACTTACTCTTCTGGCTTCTTGGAAACTTTGTATCATTTGACCATCACTTTCCTTTGGCTGCTCCGCACCTCGCCTCTGCTAGCTCTCATTCTACTCTACTTCTGTGTGCTTTATACTCTCTCATATAATTAAGATCATTTTATAATGTGATTTCTGCACCTGGCTCATTTCAGTTAGCACAATGTTTCCAGCAGGAGTCAGAATTTCCTTCTTTAAGAGTCCGAATGGTATTGTATTCTATGAACATACCATATACACATTATCCAGTTACTTATAGACACTTTGCCGGATTCCTTGTGCTGGAGAGTATAGGAGATCTTGAAGTGATCATGAGTGTTCACTCGATTTCAATTGTTTGGGCTTTTGATTACTTCAGGCACAGAAGTGGGACTGCAGGATTGTATGATGGTTCCATTTTCAGTTTTTGAAAGAAATCTCCACACTCTTACTCATACAGTACCATTTTATATTGTCCCCAATGATGTATAAGAGTTCCTTTTTTACCATGGCTTCTGGAACACATATCTTTCTTACTTTCATAACATCATTATAACAAAGGTGTGGAGATAGCACATTGTGATTTAATTTGTATTTTCATAGTAATTAATCATGAGGGACATTTTTCATCCACTTGTTGAGCATTTGTCATTGAAGAATTGTTTCCCAAGTCACTTGCTTTTTTAAAAGACTGAATCATTCATTGTGTAGTTATTGAATTATTTGGTTTACCTCATATTTTGTATATTAATCCCTCACCAGATCAATATTTGAGAAATATTTTATTCCATTCTGTGGATTTTCCCTTTACTTTCTATTTTTACTTTATTTTATTATTTTTTAAGAATACAGAATAATGATAGAAAAAACAGCATTAGAAATGATACTAAAATTTCATTAAGGAAGTAATACGATTTCAACCATGATTGCTGTATTATATGATGCTATCTTCAAATTAGTTGTTCAGATTACCAAACATATAAGATTCATTTAAATAAAACAAAACAAAACCACAAAGATGCTATAAGAAATTCAAAAGAGGAAAAGAAAGTTTAAAAAATTAAGCATTAACTGCTCCTTTGGAAAGACCAGCAAAAATTGACAATACATTTTATCCAAATTATTCTGCATTTGTACCTAAATATATCTTTTTCCATTATTTAATTTGTTCTTTTTACTTTGTAAATGATTCCCTCTGGTATCCAAAAACTTACTGGTTGAGGTAGCTATCTACATATATGTTTTGTTTTTGTGGTCTGTGCTGTTGGGGTTGTGTTCCAAAAATTGTTTCACATGCCAAAATCATAGGATTTTTCTCTGTTTTCTTTTTCTTATAATTCTAGCATCTTAATTACATAACAAATGCAGAAATTAACTCAGAATGGCTTAAAGACACAAAATATCACCTGAAATTGTGAAATTAATTTTAAAAAGAACAGAAGGAATAGACTTTGCTTGGGTTTTCAATGACAAGTTGGAAGAGCATTTCACATAGAGGAACTTAATTTTCTATACTTATAAATTTAGAGGGAGTCATTTCCAATGGTTCCAGTCAGATAAAGTTACCCACAGAAATTAGAAAATTATAAAGCTGGTTCTTCCTAATGTTAAGAAGAGGGCTTAAAACCATGTTGTCCCTTTTTGGTTCCTAATTTCTGATTGTTTCCTGAAATCCTTGGCATTGCTTCCTTTCTAACTTCTTTCACCAATTTCCGACCCTGATTTTTGAAAATATACCCTAAATTGAGTCCGGGGATGGTGGCATGCACCTGTTATCCCAGTGCTGGGGTGGCTGAAAACAGGAGGATTACTATGAGTCCATTCTCTATCTATCTATCTATCTATCTATCTATCTATCTATCTATCTATCTATCTATCTATCTATCTATCTACCTGTCTGTCTGTCCGTCCATCTGTCTGGCGGTCTATCTATCTATATCCTAAATCATTTGTTGAAAGAGCAGAAGTCTTTTATCAGCCAGCTCAATTACATTCAACAGGTTCAGAGGATAAAAATATGTTGGCTTTTCAGGTCTAGCCAAAAATATTTAAGTTTAAGTTCATTTGTTCTCCTCTACAGACATTCTACAAGACCATGATTATGGTGCAATATAACTATAAAGTGTTTGGCTTGTAAAATCACAACAAATTTTATTATTTTCAACACATATCTCATATTATAGATATTTAGTACATGTTTTTCCCTCTTTCATGGCTATAGATTGTTTCAGGTCATCTATCCTTTTATGATGTCTACAAAAATAAATGTGATTTTAACAGAGTTGAACCTTAGTATACTTGAAGAAGAGAGACTGAGTTACATATATAACCTTAGAAAAATATTTTTGCAAAAGTGATGGTTGTGTCCTCTGATTCATATTGACATTTTACAGTATTTATTAGAGCATTTCAAAGTTAATTTCTTTAATTTTGACAAAATAGAAATACCTGGTATGGTTGGGGGATTTTCAGAGTTACATGAATCAAGGTGTCCTTTTGAATACAAAGTGCAGTGACAGTAATAATTGAAGATCCTAGAAGCAGCATAGATATAATGAGCTCCTGCCACATCTGTCATATACGTACTTATTAAGCACAGAGGAACAGTTTGCTGCTTTGAATAAAAAGAGCTAGACTCTTTGATCATTTCCTTAACTGCACTTTAGGAAAAAAAAAACTTTGGAAAATAAGCTCTCATTAGCATGATTTTTTAAAGCCACTTAGCAGGTCCTTGCCTTCTATTTAATGTTTAAGATGTCAAGGGAATATACTTCTTTAGGAATCTCTTTTGCTAATTCATTCCTACTTCATTCAGAATATGATATTTCTTATATTCCTCATAAAAATGATGCAGCAAACTATAACATTTTTTTCCCAAATAAGTCACTGCCACGGATATAGTTTGGTCTAGAAATGTCATGTAGTGGAGAAGACACTGTACTATATTAGAAACTGAGCCTGGATATCAAAGAGGAGCATTGTAGGGAGAAACTTAACCAGTAATTAGTGTTCCTAAGTATGTGTATGTGGTTGAATTCAGTATTAATTTATGTTTAGTCTCATTGTGTTTAATACTGAAAATTATCATATATTATTATGAACCTTTACAATTATTATGATAACAATGCAGGAAATGCCAATATATCATGATGAAAACAACTAGCACACCAAATGCTATTGTTCCTTTCTAAAAATTAAGAATAATTTTTTGCCATAAAGAAAAATAATCAATATAGCATAATTTATTTATTATGCTTTGTTTTATGCTTAGGTAAAGGATTCTTTACATGTCTCTTGCATTCACCTTTCAGAGGTACTATTGTTCCTCATTTTTTCACTAAATTTATCTTAAATTTCACTCATAAAAAGGTGATAAAGCAAGATCTATATAACAAAAAATGTAACTTTGATATCTGGCAAGGTCAGTCAAATCCCCTCAGGATTTCTCCTGAAACCCTGTACCACAGTTCGTAGGTCTTTTGTCAGTGTTAGCCATGTGAATGAGTTATGGCCATTGCTTGACCATTGCTCTCTGAAAGCTTGAGAGAATGTTTTCTCTCTAGATGACTCTCCTTAGGCACACTCTACATTGTCAGTCATTTTCCTCTGTGGCTCCATAATCTCCTTGAACAGAAAATTTGGGACATCACTGGGTTACAGGATGTGACAGCAGAGGTTCTCTTATGTCCTGAGTTCTCACTGACCTTTAAGGGCTAGGGCCAAAATGTTGGCTTTCATTGTAGTCCTTTTTCTCTAATTTTTTGATCTGCAAACTTATGTTCTTAACCCTTCAGAAGAAAAGCTTAATGATACTACCCTACATTTTTGTTATGTATGTCTTGCTTTATCTTCATCTTAACTATCCTGCAGAAATTTATAAACATGAGGTATAAAAAATAAAACCATATTATGCTGAGCTGTAAAAGGCTCAAGTCAACAACTTCTTTTTCTGTTTTTGGGACTGGGGATTGAACTCAGGTCCTTGTGCTTTCCAGGCAAGTGCTTATTCTACTGAGCCATCTCCCTGGCCCCAACAATTTCTGACATTGCTAGTTCTGTGGATAAGCCACTACTATTATGCACTACTGGACTATATTGGATTATTTTGCTGAATTCAAACACCTACAATATTTGAATGGTAATGAAATACTCATCTCTGACAAAACTAAACAAAAAGGCGGATATAAATGAAGAACCATTCTGTAGTGAAATATATATGTATATACAAAATAGGATAGATATATAGCTATTTTCTCTTAGTTCAACGAGAAGAAAGATTTATACTAATAGTGTTTAGACAAGATATCATGTCTGACTCTTGTACTATGAATTACTATGAAGATAACAATATACAATGCATTAATTATTGTAACTGTCCTACTAACCTGTTTTGAAACTGTCTCATTGCTATTTCTTTCTCAGTAAAATTAATTTTATAGAAAGAATTCTGGAGAATGTACACAGGTTATAGGAGCTGGTGTGTTCCACCACCACCATCCCCATTGGCCTGAATGCAACCCATCCTCTGTGTGATCCTCCCTTTACTTCCCTGTTTTCATCCTTGCAATAGCAAACAGGAAGTTGTTCAAGTGTTGGACAGAGCAAGAAGTGAGAGGTGGAGGAAGGGATGAGCAACAAGAAGAATTAAGATGTTATATAAATATACAAACTTTGCATAGTAAATGTAATAATTATGTATGGACAAAGTGCATATTCCTAATAAGCAAAACTAAAAGCTTTTCAAATATGTAAAAAAAAAAGTGGTGAAACTCTAACATTCTTTATACTATGTACTTTACAATTTCTATTCTTTCCATGTTATTCTAAATATGAGCAAAAATTTACAAAATGACAAGTATAAGCAATGTGCTAAGGCTATACTAGATTGACAAAATAAGTTTTTATTTTGAGGGAAAATTAAGTTTGATAAAGAACAATTAGTACTGAGCAGAAAAATTTTTGGTGCATCAGAGCCTTTGTTTTGAAGCATTCTATTCATCTACTTGTCTTCTAATAGTAACTTTGATCTTCTTTGACCTACAAATTGGAGTATTAAAACCACATTTAATTTTTAGTATTATTAAATGACCTGTATTATCATTGTAACATTGTTTTCTCTTATTTTTCTTTAAAAATTTAAATCTTTACCAAGGTGCTGAGGTGCAAACCTGTAATTCCTGTAACATAAGAGGTTGAGGTAGGAAGGTTACTGAGATGAAGACTAGCCTGGGTAACTATGAAGTCCAGTCTTAAAAAAATACACTGTCATTTCAACTTTAATACAGATGAAGAAAGTCAATTTGATGGCCTTATTTCAGAGGTGTACTATTCTTTGTTATACAGCTATCACAGGAAAAAATGATCCCAGGTTGGGCAAATAATTGCAAGGACATAGGACCATTAGCCATTGCTGACATTTTAAAAAGTAGTTGCTGAATTAAAAAATTGCAAGTTAGAATATTTCTTCTAGACCATTTGGTAATCCAAGCAACGAACTTGATTATAACAATCAGTAATATAACAATCATTGTTAATTTTCTGTTCTTGTTTTGAAATTCTGTACCATTTTTTTTTTGTGGGGGGGGCAGAACCGGGGATTGAACTCAGGCCCTTGCACTTGCCAGGGAAGTGCTTATTCCACTGAGCCATCTCCCCAGCCCCTCTGTACCATTTTTATTGTTTTATGTTGCTTTGTTTTTCCTCTTTGTTCTTATTTGTTTTTTCTTTAAAATAAAACAAAATTAAAATTAAAATAATAATTTTTATTTAAAAAAATTTATTCATTTTAATGAGAATAAAAGAAAAAATAACAATGAAACAGTTTTATTTTATTGGATTATTTTGTTAAATTTAATAATACTTCTTCTACAAGTACCCTCACCCTTATTTTCAAGGTTTCCTACAGCACATTTGTAAGCAGTTTAGGAAAGAAGAGAGAAGTGAAGATTTTGGCCTTGGACTTCCGTCCAGGTGTCTAGTAAACTCAGAGCAAGTAGTGGATCCCAACATTTACTGTGCATCGGAATCTCTGATATCATTCTCTAAGTATACAGAATGCTGAGCCCCACCTCAAACATTTAGGATTTCAGTTTCTGAAAAGTAACCAGTTAGTGCTTATGATGCTGATTGAGGGCCCACATTTTGAAAACTATGAAAGTAGAATTAGATCTTTTGTAATTATATTCCTCAACAGACTATTTGCACATTAACAATAAAATTCAAGTGAACCGAAGTATTGCAAATACCCAAGATGTACTATTTATATAACTTATATGAAAGCTCCTATCATGTACATATGAATATATCTGGGAATTTGTTTTAGCATATGAATATCAACTGACACAAAACGTGCTTCCATAAGGAAATTCAAGTCTTCCATGTTCCTATTTAGTTGGAGTGATATGCCTTGCGCAGCTATGGTCCTAAATTACTTTTTTTCTGTGTTATGGCAGATGTCAATAGACTGCTCAATTATACTATTGATTTTGGAACTCAAAATTTTCTATTGTTACCTATTAATGGCCTGGGCTCAGTGAATATGTCATCAAAATTAAATCAATCTTAGTGATCAAATTTAAATGATAGAGCAAAACCCTGTAACAAAAACTACAATCCCCCACTCCACCATCCAAAGAACAAAGGGTTAGCAGGGGACTGAGGTGCTGGCGTGGCTCTCTACCTATTTTCCATGCTTTGCCACTGCATCTCTCTAAACTTTCTATCACATCAGACCCTTATAGCTCCCTTCTTCTTCATTCTTTCACTATTCTGTCACTTATTTTGAGCTTCACTTGAGAAGTCTGCCCATTCTAACTTTCTCAAGATGCATTTTAACCTTCAAGAAAGATAAATTCTCTTTACTCTCTGGTAACTGAATGTGTATCACTGTCACAATATTTGCATTCTGAGATTATTCAATTAACTATTTCTTTTAGGTTTTAATGTATGATGTTCTTTACTTACAATTTTATTAGAAAAAAGAGTAGATAAAACATAGGAGACTGTAGATGATCCCATTAGGTTCATGTTTCATTTCAAGCATCTTTCGAATTGTCCAAATATATACATTTATTACATATTACCATATGCAATACTGAGGCAATCTTGACACCATATAAATACAAAGAAAAGGAAATAGCTCTTTGAAAAGTGAGTCAAATAGAGTCTTGTCAGTATAAATTTAGTTGATAATATTAACACATGCCAAATGAAAACCAAAAGCCAGAAAAGCAGGTACACTTTCTACTTGAGTGGACAGTTACAAAAATCATTTTCTGCAGTCACATTTATATTTCAGTTTATCAGAAACTACTATGAACTTACTATCAGATGTAGCCAAAAATCAGAAGAGGAGACACAGGGAGAATATTCAGTTTTTGGAGGTGAGCAGGCCCACCAAAATTAGCATTGGAAACTAACTGCTGATCGTGTTGATTCTAAGTGAAAAAAAAAAAAAAAAAAGAATGTAGTCAATTTCGACTCATGCTATGCTGACTTAATTTTTTCCTTGACTCATTCTTCTAAATCAAGTGTGATTAATCATTCTTCTAATTCATCAAGATCTTCCCCAGTGAAAAGACTTTCAGTCACAGGAACAGCTCCAATGGCTCGATTTTTCTGTGCATCCACTTTGTGGTCCTCTTCCAAATCACATCACTCACCATTTTTTGCCCAATCTCCAGGAGGTTGACTTAGTTACTTTTCATCTTTAGCAAAATCTTGCATGCTGGATCTTTCCAGACTGGGTATAATAATATCTGTCTATCCACATCTCTTGGGATGCACAGACTTAAGTCTATGGCATTTATGCTCCTGGATTATAACATTTTGTTTCTAGTTACATCACAAGACTGTTTTGGGCAGTATTGTATCACTATTCAGTAAATATATTACATGTTAGTACTTGTTTAGTTAAGAGTATTGAACATATATTTCTAGATTAAAATGAATTTTATCACTCATTATATAATTTTTTACCCCTAAATATGTTAATTGCATTACATAATAGAGAATATCACAGAAAAAAATAATAGATGAGCCAATCAAATTCATCATAAAACATTCAATAATATGGGACATTAGAATGAAGATTTTTCAAGACAAAAGAGAACAATGATATACACATTTTACTAGATAAGTCTGGGAATGCACTCCTGATTTTCCTGTAATTAAAAGTAAGCAAGTTATCTGAACTCTATGAACCTTTGTATTCTCATAGGTGAGGTGACTGTTAGCAATTTTGCAATATTACAACTGTTAATAAAATTATACCAACATATCTCAGTACATAATTAATAAATGTTACTTATTTTCTCTATAATAATTCAAATCATGAACAAAAAATCAATTAAAAACAAAAAATATTTTTCTTTTATTCCATAATTAATTTAACAAAATTTAGTTATACAGTGCTTTCAATATAGACAGCTAAGTTTATAATATGTATAATGATTGCCTTTGGCTCTTAAGATATAAAGTGTACCCTTATTTAAAATTTACATGTTTCAACCTAGACATGGTAGTGCACTTCTATAATTACAGCACTTGGGAGAGGGAGGCACAAGGATCATTGTGAGTTCAAAATCAGCCTGTGCTACAATGTGAGCTCAAGGCCAGCCTCAGCTGAATAGTGAGACCCTGTCTAAAAGCACACACACAAACATGCCCCCCCACAATTTACATATATCATAATTCCTTCCAACTTCAGTTTTAGGAATAATATTTTAATTATACTCAAAAAAGAATGGAAAATACTGTGAATGTATTTTAAGGAAGATGAATAAAGTATGCCATTTTACTTTGCAAAAAATACTATATAACTCCCTTGAATTAATATGCTAATACTTAACTATATGACATTAAAAAAGAGCAAAAAATGGATCACATATGAAGTTAATGAAGAAGTTAGACTGTTTCTACAAATAATGCCAGCGCAGTATATCAGAACTTATGTAGTGAAAGCAGACCTGTGAGGGAAATTTATAATAATGAATACCCATATCAGAAAAACTGAGTGAGCTCCTATAAACAACCTAATGTAGCACCTCAAGAATCTAGAAGAAGAACAAGTCAAGCCAGAAGTTCATATTCAGGAGGAAATTATAAAGATGAAAGCAAAAATTAATGCAATTGAGACCAAGAAAACAATACAAAGAATTGATGAATTAAAGAGTTGGTTCTTTGAAAGATTAAATAAAATTGACAAACTCTAGCCAACTTATCAATTAAAGAAAAGATAGATAGACTGATAGAGAACCTACCAACAAAAATCCCATGCTTTGTTGGATTTATGACTGAGTTCCACAATAAACGTATTTTATTATTTTTTTTGAAGAGTAAGAACAAAAGCAAGAACAAAAATCAGAAACAAAGAAGGAAACAAGGTAGTATACAATAATACATATGTTACAGATTTTCAAAACAAGAACAGTTGATCAATAATGGTTGATATATTACCCAATTTTATCATCAAAATCATTGCTCAGATTAACATATATAGTTATGTATGATTAGACATACGATTGACTGTCAGTGCTTGTTTTCAAGAAACCTTAAATTTTTGATCTTGTATCTCTTTTTCCTTTTTTAAATCTTTTTTAAAAACTTATTTTAAGGGAAGTATAGTAATAATTTATATGACATTAGAAATGGTACACATTTGGAAGACCAAGATTTCAGGTATTCAAGTATGGCTTTGTATTACACATTGCTGTCCTTGATGGAGTTGCTTACATTACAGATACCAGTGTACAGTGTTAATCAAGGTGAAAATTCTACAATAAATTTAGAAAGGACCTAATGCCCCTACTTCTCAAACTCTTTACTGAAATAAAAAATGATGAAGTACTCAGAAATTAATTCTTGGAAATGAGTATTACCATGATACAGTAGCCAGTGAAGAACCTAAAAGAAAGGTACAGGCCAATTTCCACAATAAACATAAATGCAAGTATCCTTTATAAGATTCTCACAAGTAGAAGGCAGCTTAATCAATATTAAGCAACATGACTAAGTAGAATTCAACCTATGGATGCAAAAATAGTTCAACATTGTTAAAAAACTAATATTTCAAATGTAAAGTAATAAAATATCAAAGCTTCCAAATTTGAAAAGCCAATTTAATAATGGACATCTGAAACAAATAGATACTTCTCGAATGAAGAAGTATAAATGGAAAATAAAAAAATTCAGCATCACTGATCATTTGAGAGATGCAAATTAAAACAATGCTGAAAATCCACCTCACTCCAGTAAAAGTGGCTATTATCAAGAAATCAACCAATAATAAGTGCTCTTGGAGCTATGAAGGAAAAGGATCTCCTGTGTAGACTGATGCAATCATTGTGGAATTGGTGTGGAGATTCCTCAAAAGTTTAAAACTGGAGGTTCAGTTTGATCCAGCTCTTTGCCTTCTTGGTATCTTCCTGAAACAATTAAAAGCATCCTACCACAGTGATGCATGTACACTCCTGTAAATAGTGATGTAGTTTATAATAACTAGGATTCTTGTTTTGTTTTTTTGCTGACTCACAGTTTGCGATAACTAACACTTGGAAAAAGCCCAGTTGATCATCTGGTGAATCATGAAGAAGATTTGGATTTTAAAAAGTAAAATGGAGGGGCTGGGGAGATGGATCAGTGGAATAAGCGCTTCCCTGGCAAACGCAAGGGTCTGAGTTCAATCCCTGGTTCTGCAAATAAATAAATAAAAAGTAAAATGGAGGACTGCTCAGCCATGAAGAATAAATTTGAGACATTTCTAGCTAAGTGGATGCAACTTAAGACCATACTCTTAAGTGAAATAGATCAGACATATGCTTAAATACTACATTGTTACTCTGATGTGAGGAACTTAGAGTGTAAATACAAACAAAAAATTTTTTTAGACATTGGAAAATGGAACAAAAAAGAAAATAGAATAAAAACTGAAAGCAAATATTGGTATATAAGCAAGAGTGATTAAAGGGGTAGAGCTCAATAGTAAACAAAGAAGAAGCAAGTTATGTCATGTACAGGCCCAAATTCTCTATGATTAATGTTATCATTATGTATATATAAAACATACCAATAAAATAAAATAAAATACAAAAAAGAAAGAATTCATATGAGATCTTCGGGAAATACAATGTAAAGAAAAATAACATTTGGTCTTAATAGTAACTTGATAATTTGTATTAGTCTTCTGAACATAAAAAATTTGCCACTGAAGGACTGGCCAAATAGCTCAGCTGATTAAAGTGCCTGCTTAGGCAGACTCAGTGGCCAGAGTTTGATCCCCAGGCCTGCTGTGCGAGCCCCGCACTGGTACACAGATGATGATCTGAGGCTGGCATAGTAGTATGCGCCTTTAATCCCAGCACTTAGGAAGCTGTAAACAGGAGGGTCACTACGTGTCTGATCTATGCAGTGAGACCCTGTACACCCTGTGCACCCTGTCCTAAACATGAAAAAAATGACACTGAAATTGTGCATTGAGATAGTAGATTGAAGGAGTATATCCATTTTTTTCATTATTTCCATGAACTATAGTAAAAGTAGTTCTTGTGTTTTCTTTCTTGAACAATTTAATAGATGAGCTTGTATAGAGAAGAAATAAGAGGGAAGAAATATCAACAGTTTGGAAAAAGGAGTGAAAAATGGATCACTGGTAATTTTATTTTATTTTATTTTATTTATTTTTTTTCTACAGTTTTATTGATAAACAGATAGCAATGAGACAGTTTCAAATCAAATCAGAAGTACAGTTTCAACAAATAATACACTGCAT
>NW_004524673.1:922186-928365 GCF_000260255.1 Octodon degus
GGGTCTGGCCCACACTGTGCCTGGGCTGGGACTGGTCCCGCCGGCGCAGGGTAGCAGGAAGCCCTCCACACACTCACCGGACCTGGGCTAGGACTAGGTCTGGGGGTTCCCGGAAGTCCTCACTGGTAATTTTATTTAGTTGCATCTTGAAAATATATATAGGCATGGGAGAATGTAGACAATTCAATACCATTTATGAAACCAAAATAACAGAAAAAGCACAATAAGTCATTGGGCCTGTTATCAACTATTATCAGCTTGAGGGAAATAGACATATGTCAAACTAGGGTGATGAAGAGCAAGTCATATGAGAGGAGTTGGTCCCCACACATAACCTTGTTCCAAATTCTGGGAGATTGCCTTCTACGTTAACTTTAGCAGCTTGGGAGTTATTCTTCAGATAAATAAAAGACAGATTCAGGTCTGAAAATTTCTAGGCATAATTGGAGTTGGGACTGCCCAATGAAAAATGCTAAAATTAAGGAACTATAATCCTTGAACCCTCACATTCCCATTGTTTACTTCCTCACTTTCAGAATGAAGGTACTAGCTTTCTGATGACAATAATATAGGCACTGTCTAAGGAACTGTATAGTTTACATTAAATATATCTTTTTAGCCTCCAATAGAAATATAGAGTATAAATTGAAACTTGCAATCTGAAGAGCAATGATAACTCCAGAAATGACATTAATTTAGGAATCACTTATGTAAAGGAGTCAGGGACATCATATTAGCAATAGGTTCACATAAGGTGGCCTGATCATATCAGTTTAAAATTATTATTAAAAAGATAGAATCTAGTTATTAAGTATAGTATGCATGACTGAAAGGTCAAGTAGGGGAGGATTGACTTTTTTTTTTTTTTAAATATAGAGGCTATTCATCACACTAAGAGAAAAAATAGATAATCTGGAAATATGGAACAAAAGATAATTTTGAGAAGTTTATCTGTAAAAATGGAATGGAGCAATGGTGTGCCCTAAGTGGAAATTCATATTATTATTATTTAGGGAAAATTCAGTTTCTTATTATTTAGCAGTCTTCATATGATGAGGCTCGGCAACAGTATTTTCTCTAACCTCTTCCTTTTCTCATACAGCTGTCAATGCTTTCTTAGGGATCCCAAATTTCAGAACTCATCTGACTCTAATTATCTCTTAAAGAAGTGATGGTGAACTATGGCACTCATTCCTCAGTAGCCATGTGGAGTCCTCTCTGTTGGCGCTCAAGCGAAGTTTTCCCATTATTTCCCTCCCACTCAATCATTCAGGTTTAACTGCAATGTTGGTATTTTGTGATAAATAAGTGGATTTTGTGTCACAGTTTGGACACTTCACTTCTAACAGGTGCTCCATCATTCTCTTACAGGATCTACTAACAAATAATGTTAATATACAAAATGAGGATTAAGTTTACAACATATGAAGCCTATGTGAAAAATTCAAACTGTGGTATGTGGAAAAATAAAAAAAAGAGACATGTGTAATACCAATGTTGAACATAATTTTTACATGGAAATCTTTTGCAATAGTCTTAATACTTTTGGTATGTTATTTGAGCAAGATTTTGATAATTGGGATTATTTATCCTCATGTGTATGGTAATGCAGAGTATAAGATATAGTTGTGGAAGTGCCAATTAATGGGGACTATAGACAAGTAACTTAGATACCAGGTTTGGGAAAGATCATACAGATATCTGTTGATATGAGTTAAAGATTTGTGTTGGAACAATACACAGTGACCAAGAACTAAAGATTTCAAGATAAAAGTAAGTGAGCCTGGCAGAGAATCTGAGGTGTATGGACCTGCAGTCAGAGTTGTACCTTCAAGGATGACCCCCAGCAGTGCAGAGAAACCCAAGTGCACAGTCCTATGTAGAGTTCAAGTTCACCAACAGGGTTCTCAGAGCAAGGGCTGAGACCTGAGGTTGGGCTCAGTGAGCTGAGGTATACTGCTAGGCCCAGCAGAGTCCAAACTGAGGCCCAAACCTACCAGAAGGTCCTCTAGGCATAAAGGCAGCAGATGATAACTTAAGTGGACTATTCTGACAGGAAGGCTTCAGGTACATGACTGGGAGCTGCCGTGACAGATATCAGGGTAGATGTAAGAAGATTTGTTTACACACAAATTCCCAATATATGTTCTGCTTTGTTATACAACTATAGTATTTCCTCCTATAGTCTAAAGTACAAAACCAGTAACTATCAAGTTGTCAATTTCTAAATTTCACTTGCCATTATTAGTACTGCTAATTGTTCTACTGTTAGTAAATTACCATATTTACTTTACCCACATGTTATTCCTTGGACAATAATGTCAGAAGGCGTATGGATAACAAACTCAACCAAGGATATACTGAAGGATGGACGACAATGCCAAACAGAAACCAATATCCCACTGTCAGTAAAGAAGAAATAATTTTAAGACACAACAAAACAAGAATCTCTGACTCAGAAGTGACAGAAAACAGTCTCATTACAGAGAGGCTCTTGCACAGATACAGATACCTACGCTTAAACATTCACAACAAAGTATCACAGAAATCAAAATAAAGAGTTCTCTCTGAAAGAGAAAATGACAAAATGAAGGAGCAAAATGCAACCTCAGGCAGCAAGCCCACCCAGAACAAATTCAGCAGAAACTAACTAGAAGAAATAGGTAGTCACAGAAAGGAAATCTCTGAAATAATAAAAACTGAAATAGAGAAACAACACAGAATTATGTGGAGCAAATCAGATCACAAATAATCTCCAAGATAAAAAAGAAATGATAACTATAATGAAATAATTATTACACATTTCTTTTCTTTTCTTTTTCTCTTTTTTTGGCAGAACTGGGGATTGAAATCAGGCCCTCGCTCTTGCCAGGAAGTGCTTATACCTCTGAGCCATCTCCCCAGCCAATTATTACACATTTCTAAAGGCACTAATTTAAAAAAAAATAGAGAACAGAAAAGTGACAGAAACTTTGAACAAGTAACAGAGGAAAAAAATAGAATTCATGAAACAGATTCAAAGATATATACAAGAAATTTAAAAATTCCATTAAAAGTTGGCAAAACCATTTGAATGAAAATGAAGATAGACTTTTAGAACTTGAAGACATCATTGCAGCTAGCAAAAAGGTCAGAAAAGATCTTTTAAAAACAATTAACATCTGGGAAATAATAATTCAGCAGCTGCAACAAGATGCAAAGTTGAACAACATAAAGACTAATAGGCATTAATGAGAAAGAAGGAGCCAGCACAAATGATATAAATAGAATATGTGCAGAAGTAATACGAGAAAGCTTTCCAAATGTGGGGAAGCAATCCGATATTCAGATAACTGAGGCATATGGAAATTCAAATATTATCAACAAAAATAACACAATACCCAGACTTATATTATATTAATCAATAACCCTGAAATTCAGCACAAGAACAACATACTAAAATCCACTAGAGAAATGTAACAGAGCACATATAAAGGAAAAGCAATCAGAATTATAGTAGATTTGGCCTCACAAATAATCAAGTCGAGAAGAGCACAGAGTAAAATATTTCAAGTCCTACAAGAAAGCAAAATCAAACCCACACTGATATACCCTAAAAAATTCAATTTCAAGTTTAATGGGTATGTAAATTATTTCTGTTACAAAGAACAACAAAAGAAATTCATAAAGACCAACCAAACCCTGAACAGAGTACCAAAAGATAGTTTAGAGAGGGCTCAATACTGCCACCCCAGCACAGAGTAACAAAAGATAGTCTAGAAAGGGCTCAGTGTTACCAAAATTCCAAGAACAACAAGATAAAAAGCTAACCAAACAGATCAAACAAATAAACACAGGACAAAAGTAGAGAACCACGATAGGAAGATAATATGATAAACATGAGTGAATACACATCAACTATACCACCAATGTAAACGTAAATTAACTCAATTTATCAAGTAAAAGATATAGACAGGATTTAGTCCTAGCTCAGGCCAGGTGAGTGTGTGGGAGAGCTTCCTCTCCCCCCTACTCCACCTTGTCCCCTCCAGACTCAGCTCAGGCCTGGCATACAGGTCTAGGGTGAACACCTAAAACTGCAATCCATGAAGAGAGAGTAGGGTACAGATCCACTGAGCTAGTCCAGAGGCAGAACATCTTGACAGAGGGGCACAACAAGATCACTCCCAAGGGTGGCAGCAGGAAGCAGCTGAGCAGAGCAGCCAGACCCAAACCAGGCACAGCTGGATAAATCCAAAATTTGTAAATCTGCACCTAAACTTCAGTAGGTGCTAAGGTTATAACTGAACTAAAAACTAAAATAAAAGTCAGAAGGCAGTGCTACACAAAATGAAAAAGAGAAGAAGCAAAATGCAATCTCAGACCCCAAGCTCATTCATAATAATGCAGAGCTCAGTAACACAGAACAAATTGCGAATCACTCAGCTGAAATCAATGACTCAGTGGCTGCTGAAGTAAAGAAACAACTGCAGAAAGTTATAGAAGAACACAGATTGGAAATGAAAAATGAAATTCCTGCATTAATAACATCTGCAGTAAAGAATCAAATGCAGAAACATATGGAAGAAACCCGATGCCCACCCAGAACAAGTGCAGAGGACAATAGCTCAGCTCAAATGTATGAGTTAATAGCGCCAATATTAAATAAGCAACAGCAGAAAGTCATAGAGGAATTCAGAGCGGAATTCTTTTCTACTAGCTCAGCAAAGTGTATAAATTAATAGTGCTGATAGTAAATAAGCAACAGCAGAAAGTTATAGAGAAACTCAGAGTGGAATTTTCTAAAAAAAAAAAAAAAAAAAAAAAGAATTCTCTGAAGTCATAGCATCTGAAGTAAAGAATCAACTACAGAAACAAGGGAAGGAAACCCAATCTGAAAACTACACTGCAGTAAAAGAACTAATAACTTCTAAAGAAGACATTGATAAAAAAAATAGAGGAGATTAGAAAAATGATGATTTCCTTGAATGAGCAATAAGGAAAGAAATAGATCACAAGAAGCAGAGTTAAAGAGATATAGAGGAATTTCAATCTCAATCACAAGCTTACAAACCATTTAAGTGAAAGTGAAGACAGAGTTTCAGATCATGAAGACACTGGTGCAGCTAGTGAAAAGGTAAGAAAGAATCTCTTAAAAACAACTAGGATGCAGGAAAAAATAGTCCATCACCTGCAAGACGACGCAAAGATGAACAATGTGAGACTAATGGGCATCAACGAGAAAGAAGGAGTCAATACAAATGACATTAAAAAAATATGGACAGAAGTAATAGCAGAAAGCTTCCCAGATATGAGGAAACAATCTGACATTCAAATAACTGAAGCATACAGAACGCCAAGTAACCTCAACCCAATGAAAAACACAATGAGACATACAATAGTCAAGATTCCAGAAATTCCGCACAAGAATAATTTACTGAAAGCTGCTAGAGAAAAGAAGCAGATCACATAGAAAGGAAAACCCATCAGAATTACAGCCGACAACTCTTCACAAACCATCAAGGCAAGAAGAGAATGGAGCAGAGTAATACAAGTTCTCTATGAAAACAAATTCCAGCCCAGACTACTATAGGCTGCAAAACTCTCTTTCAAATTTGATGAAGAAGATAAATACTTCCATGACAAAGAACAACTAAAGAATTTCATGATGACAAAAACAAACCTACACAGGCTCCTGAAAGATGTTCTAGAGAGGGATCAAAATGATCAGAACGACACCAGGTGTTGCTTCTCGTCTGCGATGCCCCTCTGCCTTACTGCCCTGCCTTGAAACCAGCCAGGATGCAATGTGAGGGACAAAAAGAAGCTGGCCTGGAGACAACCCAGGCTGTGGGATTCTGAGCAGACCCGGAGCACAGGCCCGGCGAGTGAGTGAGAGCACCCGGGGCCCTCTGGATCCTGAATAGACCCAGAGCGCAGGCCTGGAGAATGAGTGAGATGACCCAGGTCACAGGATCCTGATTAGACCCAGAGCCCAGGCCCCACGAATGAGTGAGACGACCTGGGGCCCGCCAGATCCTGAATAGACCAGGAGCACAGGCCCTCGAGTGAGTGAGAGGATCCGGGCCTGCAGATCCTCATTCAACCCAGGCTGCAGGCCCAGCAGGGAACCATTCAGCAGAACTCCCTGCAAAGAGGCTAGAGGCAAGACCCACCCAGCTGATTCAGGAGCAGAACAT
>NW_004524673.1:928860-929298 GCF_000260255.1 Octodon degus
GGAACTAAAAAATGTAGTGGTAACTATAATCAAAGAAGTACTAAGAGTTTCTAAAATATACACTGATAAGAAAATAGAGGAGAATATAAAAATGATGGAACCCCCAAATAAACAATTCAGGAAAGAAATAGAATCTATGAAACAGGTTCAAAGTTATATACAGAAAATTAAAACCTCAGTCACAAGCTGGCAAAACCGCTTGTGTGAAAGTGAAAATAGACTTTCTGACATGAAAGACACCATTGCAGCTAGTGAAAAAGTAAGAAAAGATCTCCTTAAAACAACTAGGATGCAGGAAAAAATAATTCAATACCTGCAAGAAGATGCAAAGATGAACAACGTGAGACTAATAGGCATCAATTAGCAGGACGGAGTCAATACAAATGATATAAAAAGAATATGATCAGAAGTAATAGCAGAAAACTTCCCAAATATGGG
>NW_004524673.1:930294-956910 GCF_000260255.1 Octodon degus
GCAAGCAATTAAACACAGGAGAAAAAGGAGTAATGAGGACAGGTAAATAACATGTCAATCATAAGTCAATACATCTCAATTCTAACCGTGAATGTAAATAGACTCAATTCACCAATTAAGAGAAATAGTCTGGCAGAGGATTAGGAAACAAAATCCAACAACATGCTATACAGAAGAAACACATTTAAGTTGTAAAGACATTCATAGCCTGAAAGTCAAAGGATGGAACACAATATTATATGACCCAGCACCTCAGAAAAAAGCAGGTGTAACATTTCTATTCTCAGACCATCTCAACTTCAAATCAACAATGATCAAGTGAAATAAAGAAGGCTACTATATACTGGTTAGGGGAAAAATTAAAGAAAAAGAGATAACACAAATATGTATGCACCAAAGATGGGAGCACCCAACTATGTAAAGCAAATCTTAATGGGCATAAAAAATCTAATATCCAATACCACAGTCTTTACAGGGGACCTTACACCCCTTATCCCTTAAAGATAGGTAAACCAGACAAAAACTTAGCAAATAAATAACAGACCTGAGCCAGAACTTGAAACAAATGGACTTGGTGAACTTGTACAGAGTGTTCCATACAAACACAGCAGAATACACATTATTCTCAACTGCACATGGGTCATTTTCTAAAATAGACCACATACTGTTCAATAGGTCATGATTAAGTCTATGCAAGAAAACAGAATTTATCCCATGCATATTATCTCACAAGAGTGCAATGAAACTGGAAATAAATGAAAAAAGAAACCAGAAAAAAAACCCTAAATACATGGAAATTAAATGACACCCTATTCAGCAACCAATGGGTGACAGATGAAATTAAACAAGAAATTCAACAATATCTACAATTCAATGAAAATTCAAGCACAACTTATCGGAATTTATGGGATACGATGAAAGCAGTTCTCAGAGGAAAATTCATAGCTATGAACTCACACATTAGGAGAACAGAAGGGGAACAAATAAATACCCTAATGCTGCACCTTCAACAACTAGAAAAGGAAGAGCAAACCAAACCCAGAGCCCAAAGACGGGAAGAAATCATAAAGACTAGAGCAGAAATTAATTCAATTGAGACAAAGAAAAGAATACAAAGAATTAAAACAGCAAAAAGCTGGTTCTTTGAAAGATTAAATAAAGTTGATAAGCCCCTAGCCAATCTCATCGAAAAAGGAAAGAAAAATTCAAATACAAGCAATAAGGAATGAAAAGGGTGTAATTACCACAGATACAGTGAATATTCAGAAAATTATCAATAGCTACTTTGAGAATCTTTACTCTCACACAATAGAAGACACATAAGAAATGGACAGATTCCTAAAAAGGTACAAATAACCAAAACTGAGTCAACAAGATATAACCACACTTAACAGCCCAATAATAGCCAATGAAATACAAGACATAGTAAAAAACCTACAACAAATAAAAGCCCAGTCCCAGAGGGATGCACAGCTGAATTCTACAAGAAATTTACAGATGTATTCCAAATAATCCTCAAATTCTTCCATGCAATTAAAAAGGAAGCAATGCTCCCAAAATCATTCTGGAGGCTAGTATTATACTGATACCAAAACCAGGGAAAGACACAACTAAGAAAGAGAAATGCAGGCTAATCTCCCTCATGAACTTAGATGCCAAAATCCTCAATAAAATACTCGCAAATAGAATACAGCAAATCAGCAAGAAGATCATATACCATGACCAGGTAAGATTCAACCTAGGGATGCAAAGATGGTTGAATATTTGAAAATCTATAAATGTAATACGCTATATCAATAGAGCAAAAACTAAAAACCACATAATCATCTCCATTGATGCAGAAAACACTTTTGACAAAGTCCAACACTCATTCATTTTTAAAGTCCTGAAGAAAATTTGAATAGATTGTCTCTACTTCAATCTGATAAAAGCCATTTGTGAAAAACCCAATGGCTAACATAATTCTAAATGGGGAAGAACTGAAAACTTTTAGTCTTAGATCTGGTACAAGACAAGGATGTCCTCTATCGCCGCTCTTTTTCAATATAGTTCTGGAATCATTAGCTACAGCCATTAGACAAGAGAAAGAAATAAAAGGAATAAGAACAGGTAAAGAAGAAGTTAAATTATTTTTATTTGCAGATGACATGATACTTTACTTGGAAGACCCAAAAAACTCCACCAAGAAGCTACTAGAATTAACACAGAAATTCAGTAGCATAGCACGTTATAAAGTCAATACCCAAAAGGCAGTAGCATTCCTCTACACAGATAACAAACACACTGAGAGGGAAATTGTAGAAACAATACCTTTTATAATAGCACTAAGGAAAATGACATGCATTGAAATTAACCTAACTAAAGAAATCAAAGATCTTTTCAAGGAAAATTACAGTACTCTGAAAAAAGAGATTGTAGAGTATTTCAGAAAATAGAAAGATATTCCATGCTCCTGGATAGGAAGAACCAACATTGTGAAGATGGCCATACTCCCAAAATTGCTGCACAGATTTAATGCAATCCCTATCAAATTACCACCCAGATACCTCACAGAGCTAGAGATTTCATTGCTAAAATTTATTTGGACCAGAAAAAACCTAGAATAGCAAAGGCAATCCTAGACAATAAAGACAAAGCAGGAGACATTACAATTCCTGACTTGAAATTATACCACAAGACTACTGTGATAAAATCAGCATGGTACTGGCAACAAAATATACCTGAGGATCAATGGAACAGACTAGATAATGCTGAAACCCCTATGAACACACTGAGCTACCTTATCTTTGACAAAGGGGCTTAAAATACTCACTGGAAGAAAAATAGCCTCTTTAACAAATGGTGCTCAAAAAACTGGCTCTCTATATGCCAAAAACTAAAATTTGACACAGGTCTATCACCATGCAGAAAGCTAAAGTCAAAATGGATTAAAGATTTAAACATTAGAGAAAAGATACTAAATCTCCTGGAAGAGAAAGTAGGAGGAACTCTTGAAGACATAGGGGTAGGCAAAGAATTTATGAAGAAATACCAAATCACACGTGAAACACTTGAAAGAATTAACAACTGGGACTTGCTCTTACTGAGAAGTTTTTTCATGTCAAAAGAAATTACCAACAAATGAAAAGACAACCCACAATTTTGGAAAAAGTCATGACAAATAAATACTCAGACAAATATTTGCTCTCTAGAATTTATAAAGAGCTTAAAAAACACTAGGGCCCCAAAATATAATGACCCAATGCAGAAATGGGCATCTGAGATGAATACACATTTCTCAGAGGATGAAATTAAAGAAGCGAATAAATATATGAAAAATGCTCCACATCACTAGCCATCCACGAACTGCAAATTAAAACAACATTGTGATATCATCTCACCCCAGCAAGAATGGCTATCACAAAGAAATCAACCAACAACAAATGTTGGAGAGATAGTGAGGAAAAAGGAACCCTTTTCCACTGCTGTTTGAAATGTAGATTGGCGCAACCATTATGGAAATCAGTATGGAGACTCCTTAGAAAAGTTGAACTGGAAAGCCCATTTAAACCAGCTATTCCTCTACTGAGAATTTTCGCGGAGTATCTGAAAACATCACACCTTCATGATATACGTGTGCCTATGTTTATAGCAGCACAATTTGTGATAGCCAAATATTGGAAACAACCAAGATGTCTTTCACCTGAGGAATGGATGAAAAAGATATGGTATTTTTATACAATGGAGTATTACTCAGCTATAGAGAATGATAAACTCAAAACCTTTATATTGAAGTGGATGCCACTTGAAGATATACTCATAAGTGAAATAAACCAGACACACATGGTAAATATTGTATAATTTCCCTAGTATAAGAATCAAAAGAAGAAACACAAATAAAAAGGTGTAATAAAACTAAAAGGAACGCAAGAACTTGAGGACTAACTAATTAAGAGAGGGAAAGGAGAAGAGCTAGGAAATATGACAGTGACTAGCCACACAGTTATATATAGAAGATAGGTAAGCCAATGATCCTGATAACCTTGAGAAGATTTTTGAATCTAGCAGTTAATTGGAAAAATTCTCACCCTGATTAAGTATATATACTGACACCTGTGACCTAAGGAACTGCACTGAAGTTGGCAATTTGTAGTAGCAGGTTCATGTTTGGAGTGCCTGTCATTCCGGTCTTCTGAATACAAGCTGCTTGTCATGACATGCCAATTGTTGCTCTGCTGTCTCTTGTGTAGGTGCTTGTTCAAAAAAAAGGAGCTGGTGAATGTAGGAAGGAGACAGCAAAAGTAATGTTGTCGGACATTCCTGCTTCAAAGTTTTATATGGTTAGATTTCTGGACTTATGTGTAAACATAAGAATTATGTAATTCTTTATGCCTATTTTTAAAATATATCCTAATTTTTAAATGTTTTTTCATCATATTCTGTAGGGACTTAAAGTTCAACATATCAATACTTGCTTAAAAAAACACCTATTTCATATTATGCCTAAGATGTTTGATATTTAGATAGTGAGGTTAAGCTTACAGCCTAGGTTGTATGGTAATAGCAATAACCTTTTCTTCTGCAGGGTTACCAATCTAAGTTTACAGACCAAAATTAAAGGAAAAGGAGGTTCTACAAGGAAAACCAACATTTTGTCCCTAGCCTTCCAAGGTCAATTAAGACTCAGGACATATGAGAACTTGTATTGTAATGTCATGTAACTCAGTAGTGTTCCAAATTTTCTGATCAAGGAGATTATGGGAACAAAGAGGAGAGTGACTAATGATGTAGAGTGTACCTAACGAGAGTCACATGGAAAGAACACATTTTCTCAGGCTTTCACAGAGAGCACATTGGCCAAACAATGGCCATGACTCATCCACATGGCTGACACTGACAAAGGATGTACAATCTGAAGTACAGGATTTCAGGATAAATCCTGAGTGGATTTCACTGACCTTATCAGATCCAAAAGCTACAACTTTTGTTACATAGGTCTTGCTTCATCTTGGTATTACCCATCTAGCAGAAATGTAGAAAAACGAAGTATAAGAAGTAAAGCCATGTTGTTATGTTGAGCTATAGCAGACTCAGGTCAACAATTTCTGACATTGCCAGTAAATCAGAAGACCCAATGCTATTACAGACTATTGGAGTCTTTTAGAATACTTTGCTGAGCTAACACACCTATAGTATTCAAATAACAGAACTTAAAAAAAAGGGAATACAGTTGAATGTCCATTTTGTATCTGTGTACTCAAAAGTGTTAAGATAGATATATAGTTACAGTCTCTTAATGAATGGAGGGATTTGTTCTAATAGAGTTTGTAAATAGGATATCATTTCTGCATCTTGTACAGCAAATAACCACTAGGAAGAATATACGCAATTTGTTAATTATTGAAACTGTCCTACCAAAAAAATAATAAATAAATAAGATATAGACAGGCAGAGTGAATTAAGAAATAAAATCAACCTCTTGTTTCCTGCCTCTAGTCAGCAGCCAGGCAAGGTTCCTGGCTCCTGCAGCATGTGGGGACATTCTGCCAGCCAGGGGTCAGGTCTGTTGTGGAATCCTGCACTGGAATTCCTACCAGAGAGATTAGGGGCAAGATTGAGTGAGCTAACCAGGAGCAGAACAGCTTGCCAGGGGGCACAATGGGTTCATTTCCACAGGCTATAGCAGGAAGAAGCTGAACACAATAGGCAGACCCAAGCCAGGCCATGCTGGATGACATGGAACTTGGTAGATCCAGACCTGTTGCTAAAGTAAGTATTACATCAAAGCTCTACACTAAAGGTCACAAGACAGTACTAAATGAAATGACAATGACAAGATGCAAAATGGGTTTTCAAGCACTGAGTTCACAAAGAAAAAATGCAGGAGACACTGGAATCTGTGAAATAATAGCATCTGAAGTAAAGAAACTACTGCAAAAAGGTACAGATGAATTTAGATCAGAAATAATCTCTGAAGTAAAAAATGAAATGATTACTATAATGAAAGAATTACTAAGTGCTTCTAAAGTAGACACTGATAGAAAATAGAGAATAGATAAATGATGGAATCCTTGAATAATATAGGAAAGAAATAGAATGTTTGAAGCAGGTTCAAAGAGATGTACAAGAAATTAAAATCTCAATCACAAGTTGGCAAAACTGTTTGAGTGAAAGTGAAAATAGACTTTCAGACCTTGAAGACACTATTGCAGCTAGTGAAAAGGTAAGAAAAGTTCTCTTAAAAACAAGTCGGATTCAGGAAAAAAATAAATCAACATGTGCAAGACAACACAAAGATGAACAACGTAAAGCTATTAAGAATCAATGAGAAAGGAGTCAATACAAATGATATGAAGAGAATATGGGCATAAATAATAGCAGAAAATGTTCCAAATATGGGAACACAATCTGACAGTCAGTTAACTGGAGAGTATATAACCCCAAATAACATGAACACAATTAAAACTACACCCAAACATATAATAATCAAAATCTTAGAAATTCAACACAGGAACAGCATACTAAAAGCTTCTAGAGAAAAGAAACAGATCACATTTAAAGGAAAACCCATCAGAGTAACATCAGATTTATCCTCACAATGCATCAAGTCAAGAAGAACATAAAGCAAAGTACTTCAAGTCTCTCAAGAAAACAAATTCCAGGGTGCTGGGGAGATGGCTCAATGGATAAGTGCTTCCCTGGCAAGCACAAGGGCCTGAGTTCAATCCCCGGTTCCACAAAAAAAAAAAAAAAAAAAAAAAAAAAGAAAACAAATTCCAAGCCACACTGATAAAACCTACAAAGCTCTCTTTCAAGTTTAATGGGAAAGTGAAATGTTTCCATAGCAAAGAACAACTAAAGAATTTCATGATGAAAAAACCAACCTTACACACACTATTAAAATATATTATAGAGTTAAAAATGACCACAACTCCACAAACAAAAACAGAAGAACCTCCAAATTCAGCGGACATTTAAACACAAGAGAAAAATAGATAACCCACAGCAGGAAAATAACATGTCAAACATAATACATCTCAGTTATAATCATGAATATAAATGTACTGAATTTACTAATTAAAAAATATACTGGCAGAGTAGATTAAGTAGCAAAACCAACAATATACTGCACACAAGAAACATTTAATTCATAAATTTACAGGCTGAGAGTCAAAGCATGGAATATGATGCTACATGCCTCAGAAATCAGAGAAAAGCAGGAGTAGCAATGCTGTCCACAGACAATCTGAACTTCAAAGAAAGAATGATCAAACAAAATAAAGAACCTTAATATGTAAAAGAGAGAGGAAAAAGGAAAAGAGAAAATAGGTAAGAGTCATAAATATGTATGCACCAACACAGGAGCATCCAAATATATAAGACCAATCCTAACAGAAATGAAAAATCTAATTCAAATACCACAATCACAGCAGGAGACTTTAACACACTCTTATCCCAAAAGGATACGTCCAACAAAAAATAAATTAGTAAAGAGGTAGGAGATCTGAACCAGACATTTAAACCTTTGGACTTAGTGGATATTACAGAGTACTCTACCCAAGCACATTTGAAAACACATTCTTTTCACCTGCACATTGTTTGTGTTCTATAATAGACCACACACTAGTACATGGATCATGTTTAAGTATATGCAAGAAAATAGAAATTATCCCATGCATATTATCTGACCACAGTACATGGAAACTACAAACAAATGACAAAGGAAATCACAAAGGTATCATAAACACATGGAAATTAAATAACGCTCTTCTCAGCAACCATTGGGGTACAGATGAAATTAAAGAAGAAATTACACAATATCTACAATTTAAAGAAAATTCAAGCACAACTTATCTGAATCTGTAGGATGCAGTAAATCAGTTCTCAAAGGGAATTTTGCAGCTTTAAATTTATACATTAGGGAAACAGAAAGGAAACAAATAAATACCCTAATGCTGCATCTCAAAAGTTTAGAAAAAGAAGAGCAAACCTATCCCAAAGCCCAAATAAGAGAAAAATTATAAAGATTAGAGCAGAAATTAATACAATTGAGACCAAAAAACACAAAGAACTAACAAATCAAAAAGCTGGTTCTTTGAAAGATTAAATAAAATTGATAAGCTGCTAGGAAACCACATCAAAGAGAGGAAAGAAAAAATTCAAATTCAAGAAACAAGGAATGAAAACGATGAAATTACTACAGACCATGTAGAAATTCAGAAGACCATCAATAGCTGCTTTGAGAATCTTTACTATCACAGAATAGAAGGCATAGAGGAAATGAACAAATTCCTAGAAAGCTACCAATTACCAAAGGTGAATCCAGAAGATATAACTCTCAATAACCAAATATTAACAAATGAAACTGAAAATGTAATAAAAACCTTACCAACAAAGAAAATCCCTTATCCGAATGGATTCACAGCTGAATTCTAGAAGAAATGTACAGAAGATATAATCCCAATACTCCTCAAAATCTTCAATGAAATTGAAAAGGAAGAAATACTCCCTAAGTCATTCCTGGAGGCAGGTATCATACTGATACAAAACCAGAGTAAGATTCAACTGAAGAAGAGAAGTATGGGCCAATCTCCCCCATGAACATAGATACAAAAATGCTCAATAAAATCCTGTGTAAGTAGAATAGAGCAAATCATGAAGAAGATTAACTCCATGACGAGGTAGGATTCATCCAAGGAATGCAAGGACTGTTGAACAAATGCAAATCAATAAACAAAATACACTATATCAATAAAGCCAAATCCAAAAACCATATGATCACCTCAAATGATTCATAAAAGGCTTTTGACAAAATGAAACACTCATTAATGATCAAAATCCTACAAAAAAAAGGAATAGATGGCCTCTACTGCAATCTGATAAAAGCCTTCTGTGAAAGTCAAACTGATAACATAATTGTAAATGGGGAAAAACTGAAAACATTTGTTATCAGGTAAGGCACAAGACAATAATATTCTCTATCACCATTCCTCTTCAATATAGTTCTGGAATCATTAGCTAGATCCATTAGACAAGAGAGAAATAAAATGAAAAAACCAATAGGCAAAAAAAGGTTAAACTATCATTATTTGCAGATGACATGATTCTCTACTTGGAAGACCCAAGAACTCCACCAAGAAACTACCAGAATTAAGAAACAAATTTAAGGGCCCAGGGAGATGGCTCAGTGGAATAAGCGCTTCCCTGGCAAGCGTAAGGACCTGAGTTCAATCCCCGGTTCCACAAAAAAAAAAGAAAGAAAGAAAGAAAGAAAGAAAGAAAGAAAGAAAGAAAGAAAGAAAGAAAGAAAGAAAGAAAGAAATTTAGTGTCTCACCAGGCTAAAAAGTCAATACAAAAAAGTCAGTAACATTTCTATACATAGATAACAAAGTGAGAGACAAGTTAGAGGGAAAAAAAACCTTTTAAAAATAACACTGATGAAAAAGAAATACTTGGGAATTAATCTAACTAAAGAAGTAAAATATCTATTCAATGAAAATTACAGTACTCTGGAAAAAGAAATTGTAGAAGATTTAAGAAAAAGAAATCATATTCCTTGCTCTTGGATAACTAACACTGTAATGATTTCCATATCCCCAAGACAGTTATATAGATTTAATGCAATCCCTATTAAAATGGCAGCACCATACCTCACAGGTGTAGAGAAGTTGATCCTAATACTTATTTGGAACCAGACAATACCTAGAATAGCAAAGGCAACAAAGGCAAGTCAGGAGGCATTACAATCCCTGACTTGAAATTATGTTACAAAGCTACTGTGATAAAAGCTGCATGGTATTGAGGAAAAAAGTAGACTTAAGGATCAGTGAAATACATTACAAGACACAGATACAACTACAAACACACTCAGCCATCATCTTTGACAAAACAGCCAAACATGTTTATTGGAAAAAGATAGCTTTTAACAAATGCTTCTGGAAAAATGTTTTCTACATGCCATAAACTAAAACTTGATCTGAATCTATCAACATTCTCCAAACTAAAGTCAAAATGGATTAAAGATCTAAATATTAAAACAGAAACATTGAATCTCCATGAGGAGAAAGTAGGTTTGAATCTTGAAGACATAAGGGTAGGCAAACATTTCATCAACAAATATAAAACTGCACAGGTAATACTTGAAAGAATTGACAACTTTGACCTCCTCTTATTGAGAAGTTTCTGCACAAATAAGGAAATTACCAACAGAGTGAAAAGACAATGCACAAATTTGGAAAAAAAATTTACTAATAAGCACTCAGACAAGGATCTTCTATCTAGAATTTACAAAGAACTAAGAAACACTAGGGTACCAAAATTTAACACTCAATTCAAAAATGGGCATCCAAAATGAACACACACTTCTCAGAGGAAGAAATACAAGAAGAAAATAAATAGCTGAAAAAAATGTTCCACACTCAAGAAATGCAAATTAAAACAACATTGAGATATCATATCACCCCAGAAATAATGGCTATCATAAAAAAATCAACCAACAACAAACGTTGGAGAGGCTGCGAGGGAACAGCAATCCTTCACTGCTGGGGGGGGGGAATGTAGACTGGTGCAACCATTATGGAAATTGATGTGGAGACTCCTCAAAAAACTAGGACTGAAAATCCCATTCAATCCAGCTATCCCCCCTTCTGGGAATTTTCTCATAAGAACTGAAAATAGCATATGGTAGTGATATATGAGCACCTGTGTTTATAGCAGCACAATTTGTGATAGCCAAATCTTGGAAACCACCAAAATTCCTGGCACATGATGAATGGAATAAATATATGTTCTGTTTTTATGCAACCAAATATTATTATGCTATAAAGAGAAATAAAGTTGAAGCCTTCATAGGTAAGTTGATGCAACTTGAAGATATACTCATAAGTGGAATAAGATCCACATGTGTAAATATTGTATTGTCTCCCTAGCAGAAGATCTAGAGAAGAAATAAATATTGAAAGGTATAGCGCAGTTAAAGAGAACGTGAGAATTTACTGTTTAAACAATAAAGAGAGAGAAAGGAGAAAAGTTAGGAAATATGGCAGAGGCAAAACCATACATTTATTTTAAAAAATGATTAAGGCAATGATACTAAGAATCTGCATCATGTGTTTTTGAAAATAGCAGTTATTGGGTTGAAGTCTCACCCTCACTAACTCTATATGCTGATACCTGTGAACTAAGCAACTGCACTGAGGATAGCAATGTTTAATAGTAAAACCATGCTTGAAATAGCTGTCATTTTGGTCTTCTAAATTCATACTGCTTCTAATATCATACCAATTATTACTGTACACTTTAAAGCATTTTTTAAAAATGGTAATAAAAGAAAACAGAAAGAAGAAAAAATTGTCATAGGATTGTTTTGCTAAAATGTATATGGCTTTATTTTGAAATTTCTGTGTAAAAATGTGTAATTGCTTTTTAATATTCTGTGTGGATTTAAATTGTAGAATATCCATGGTTGTTGGAAAGTAGTAGTTCCATTCTATGTCTAATGCGTTTGATATTCAGACAGTGATATTGCCCTTAACTGCCTCTGTAGCAGGGTAATAATGTCATTAAGCTTCTCTTGTGATGTTTAACAACTCAAGTTTGCAGATCAAAAATTAGTGAGACAGATGGGCTTAAAGGACAGCCAATATTATGGACCTTGCCCTTCAAGGTCAGTGAGGACTCAGGATATAAGAGAACCTCTGCTGTGACATCCTGTAACCCTGTGGTGTCCCAAATTTTCTGATCAAGATTATAGGGCCACAGAGGAAAATGATCGAGGATGTATAGTGTGCCTAAGTAGAGTTGCCTAAAGAGAAAAATTTCCTTCAGGCTTTCACAGAGAGCGAATTGGTCAAGCAATGGCCATGATTCATACAGATGGCTGACATTGACAACAGATCTACAAAGTGCTGTACATGGTTCCAGGGTACACCCTGAGGAGATTTGGCTGACCTCGTCAGACAGCAAAAGTTACATTTTAGTTATATAGGTCTTGCTTTGACTTGATCTTAACTATCCAGCAGCAAAGTGTAGCCACAAGTCATTAAACATAAAGCTATAATTAATATGCTGAGCTGTAAAAGGCTCAAGTCAACAACTTCTGACAATTGCCAATTATACTGATAATTCACTACTATTATGGACTTTTGGTCAATATTGTATTATTGTGCTGAATTCGTGTAACTACAATCTTTGGGCTGGCTTCAAGGATGAAAGACTACCTTAAAGTCTTCTCCAAATACAGCTTCTCTAATTTCAGTGAAACATCCTTCTCTGACAAAACAAAATGAGAAAGGGATATGTTGGAAGCCACAAAGATTCAAAATTGATCAAATATGTGTAGGTGGGACTGGCCACAGTGCCTAAAGCAAACAAGCTACCTCACTCCTGAGATGAACATCCTGTCTGTTTAAGGATAGCTATCAGTCTCTAGGCAACCTCATGTCAAGTGTTAGTAACTTCACAAAAGTGTGAATAAAGCACCATTTTCTTGTGAAAAAAAGAAAGAAAAAATGCATATGTATGTATACACAAGATAGTTACAATAGATATGCAGCTATTTTCTCTTAGTTCTTTTAGAATAAAGCTTTGTACTAATATTGTTCAGACAAGATATCTTGTCTTCATCTTGTCTTCTGAATAACTACTATGAAGACTACAGTATGCAAAGTATCAATTTTTGTAAGTGTCCTACTAACTTGTTTTGAAACTATTTCCGTAATATATTATCTTTTTCTCAATAAATGAATAAAAAGATAAAAATAAAATAAAAATGAATGAAAAGCCTGAAGTTACAACTCATTCTGTAATATCCAGAGTATCAATACCTACAAATATAACCTGTAGTCTAATAAAAGGAAAAACATGGAAGAAATTAACAGAATCTTAAACACATAGAAATTATAAGGATATAAAAATTCTAAATAATTCAGTATAACAGCCATTGTTAATTTCTTGTTCCTGTTTTGAAATTCTGTACCATATGTATTGTATGTTACTCTGTTCCTGTCTTAGCTTTTGCTATTTGCATTTCTTTTTATTCCTTAATATAAGATAAAATAAAGTAAATGAGAAAAGAAACAAAATTCACAATATCTACAACCCAATGAAATTGCAAGCACGATTCACAAGAATTTGTGGGATGCAATAAAAGCAGTTCTCAGAAGAAAATTTAGAGCAGTTAACTCACACATTAGGAAAACAAAAGAATAAACAAATACCCTAAAGCTGCACTTTACATTTTTAGAAAAAAAAAAAAAAAAAAAGGAGCAAACTATGTGGAAACCAGCACATAGGAAGAAATTATAATTACTGTAGCAGAAATTAATGCAATTAGGACAAGGAAAACAATATGAAGAACTAATGAATCTAAAAGATGGTTCTTAAGAAGAATAAATAAATTGATTAACCCCTAGCAAATCTCCTAAAATGAGGAAAGAAAAACTCAATTTCAAGTAATAAGAAATGAAAAGTGAAAAATTCCTAGAGATTCTGTGGAAATTCAGAAGACCATCAATAGCTGTTTTGAAAATCTTAGGGCCGGTCAAAGTTTAGCAGATTAAAATGCCTGCAAGCAGTGTAGGGGCTAAAGATTCAATCCCAGGGCCTGCCATGCTGGCCTTTCCCCCAGGGTGCACTCAGATGGCAATTGAGACTGGGTGTGGTGGCATGCGCCTGTAATCCCAGCTCTTAGGAGGCTGTACACAGGCAGATCACCATGAGTCTGATCTGGTAGTAGGAGCTTGAACATCCTGTAGACCCCTCCCTAAAAAAAAAAAAAAATCTTACTCTCACAGAATTGAATACACAAAAGAAATGAGATTCCTAGATAGGTACAAATTACAAACACTGAATCAGCAGATATAAAAGATCTGAATAGCCCAATATCAGCCAATGAAATTGAAAATGCAATAAAAATTTACCAACAAAGGAGAGCCCAGGTCCTGACAGATTCCCAGTTGAATTCTACAAGAAGTTTAGAGAAGATTTAATCCCAATACTATTCAAACATGTCCATGGAATTGAAAAGGAAGTGATACTCACAAAATCATTTCCTAAGGCAAGCATTATACTGATACCAAAACTGGAGACATACTCAACCATGAAAGAGATCTACAGGCTAATCTCACTCATGAACATAGATTCAGAAATCCTCAAACACTAGCAAGTAGAATAAAGCAAATCATCAAGAAGATTATGTACCACAACCAGGTAGGTTTCATCCCAGGGGTGCAAGGAGGGTTGAACATATGCAAATCTATAAATGTAAAACACTATATTAATAGAGCCGAAACCAAAAACTAAATGATCATCTCAATAGATACAGGAAAGGCTTTTGACAATGTCCACAACTCATGCATGATGAGGGTCCTAGAGAAAATTGGAATAGATGGCCTATACTTCAACCTGATAAAAAGCCATCTATAATGAACCATCAGCCCATATCATTCTAGATAAGTAAAAATTGAAAGCTTTTACTCTTAAATCTGGGACAGGACAAGAATGTACTTCATCATCACTCCTATTCACTATAGTTCCAGAAACATTAATTAGAGTTATATTTGGTCTCATTATTAACTTTTCTTGAAAATAAATAATAATTATACAGCAAATTAAAAATTTCAGACATATTGAAATGTGAAAGATATAAGATGTAGACAAAGTGAATTTTAGGAAATGTTTCTGAAATGAATACATAACATGAGATTAATAGTAGATTGCACATTGTGAAAAATTATTTACAAAGTTAAGTGAATATACCAATAAATATTGTCTAAATAAACATGAAGAAGAGTTTACAGGTCAGTCATATAAGAGTTCACTGTGTGCCAAAATCAAGAAACTTACATTCATATAATTAGAATTCTCAAAGTAGAAGAGGGTAGGCAATAAATATTTAAAGATTTAAAATTTCTGAATTTAGTTAAAATTGTAGCACCACATTTCCAAGAAAAATGAAACTTTTGCACAAGAAATGTGAATAAAGTTATACCAAGATATACAAAAATGAAGTTGTCAAAACTAATTGTAAAGAAAAACATCATTAAAGTATATACATAGAAAAAATATTAGCTATAGAAGAACAAAATTAAATAGCACCTTATTCCACATTAGAAAAGAAAAGCAAGTGGGTAAGAAACTAGACTTATTTATTCAAAGGACTGAAAAAGAAAAAATATATATATCCTCATTTAATTAATACCTAACAAACTTATCTTGGAAAACTAAAAGTAAAATATTTTCTAGTTATACAAACTCAAAATATTCTAGTACCTCCAAACATAACATAGAAAAAATAACAAAGACCATAGGCCAGAAGACAAGAGAAGTTGCTGTATAGTACTGGGTAAAACATAAAGAGCACTCAAAATGGTAGTTATGCAGGAGTATGTAAAATATAATTAGATTAACCCACTTAAAAGGTCAATGAAGATTTCCACAAAACAGTATCAATCTTATGTCATGTTATATATATTTTTTATATATATATATATATATATATATATATATATATACATATGTGTGTATGTGTGTGTGTAAAAGACAAGGAAAAATTAATATAAAGTCAATGGAAAATGGAAATACACTTTTTAAAGTTTCTAATAGGAGAAAATATCACAGCATGTCTTATAAGTAGATTACAAGTCAAAGAAACAGTATAAGTCATAAAACAAAAATTAAAATTCAACAATATTCAGAAAATTAATTAAATATCAATTAATTCAAATTAAGTTAATTATTTCAATATAATTTTAAAAAATTAAAATTAAACTGTGAATCCAACTAAGAGGCCAGAATGCAGTGTATTTAATGTACAAATCCGTGATCAATTCAAAGCACTCACACAGTATTTGATTAGGTCGACATATACAAAAATATCAACTTAGGGGCTGGGGAGATGGCTCAGTGGAATAAGCACTTTCCCAGCAAGTGCAAGAGCCTGAGTTCAATCCCCAGTTCTGCCCCAAAAAACCCCCAAAAATATCAACTAAGAAAAAGTTTTCATTATAGTAAAGAATTACTAAGAATAAAACATAACAAAAATACTGGAATGGCAAATTTATGACCAGCACTTCTAACACTTTGGGGATAGGATATCACACAAAGTTCTAGTATATGTTGGATGTGGATGGTGTCCATAACGCTTACTGGTGACCAGGTGTCACTTGTGGGACTGAGGTACTGCTATTTCCTTGATATTTACCCTGTAGACCCAGACAGAAGCATGACCCATAGTGGGCAGGAGAAGTCCATTTGTAGAGTATGCTGATGGAAATATTTTGCTGCTGCATACCAGAGAATAATTGAAAGGATGTTGTTGTATATCTTTCCTCATGTGATTGTTTGCCTTATGTGATGGGTTCTTTCCATTCTCATTCATGGAGTTGTGGTCATTTTGATCCCTCTCTAGAATATCTTTCAGTAGTCTGTATAGGGTTGGTTTTTGCTGCCATGAAGTTGTTTAGTTGTTCTTTGTCATGGAAGTATTATTTCACTTCTCCAATAAACTGGAAAGAGTTTTGCAAGGTATATCATTCTGGGTTGGAATTTGTTTTCTTGAAAGACTTGAAGTACTTTGCTCCGTCCTCTTTGGGATTGATGGTTTGTGAGGAGAAATCTGTTGTTACTCTGATGAATTTTCCTTTAAATGTGATCTGTTTCTATTTTCTAGAAGCTTATAGTATGCTGTTTCTATGTTGAATTTCTGGGATTTTGATTATCATATGTTTGGGTGTGGTTTTAATTGTGTTTATGTTACTTGGAGTTATATACTCTTCAGTTACCTGACTGTCATATTGTTTTCCCATATCTGGAATGTTTTCTGCTCTTACTTATGCCCATATTCTCTTCATATCATTTGTATTGACTACTTCTTTCTCATTGATTCTTAATAGCTTTATGTTGTTCATCTTTGTGTTGTCTTGCAGATGTTGATTTATTTTTTCTTGCATCCTACATGTTTTTAAGAGATTTTTACTTACCTTTTAACTAGCTGGAAAGGTGTCTTCAAGGTCTGAAAGTCTATCTTCAATTTCAAACACTTTTGCCAACTTGTGATTGAGATTTTAATTCTTGTACATCTCTTTGACCTGCTTCATACATTCTATTTCTTTCCTATATTGTTTGTTCAAGGATGCCATCAGTTATCTATTCTATATTTTTTTCATCATTGCCTACTTTAGAAGCAATGATGACTTTCTTTATAGTCATCATTTCTTTTTTTTTTTACTTCATAGTTTACTTCTGATCTGAATTCCTCTATGCCTTTCTGCAGTAGTTTCTTTACTTCAGATACTATTATTTCACAGATATCAGGATTGTGGCTTCCAATTTCTTAAATCTTGTGTCTCCTTCATTTTTTCTTGGTGGGCTCAGTGTTTGAAAATGCTATTTCACCCCAGAAAGAATGACTTCCATAAAGAAATCAACTAAAACAAATGCTGGAGGCGCTGTGGGGAAAAGAAACCATGTTCCACTGTTTTTGGGAATGTAGACTGGTACAACCATTATGGAAATCAATGTGAAGACTCCTCAAAAAATAGGGGTGGAAATTTTATTTGATCCATCTATTTCACTTCTTTTTTTTTCCAAAGGAACTAAAAACATCATACCAGAGTGAGTTTCCTGTCCCCCCCACCAGTGGAGACAAACTAGTACAGGACACATTTTGTAATAGTTTCTTTTATATAATAAATCACCCAAAGAATTATATACAGGTGTAGGAAACCTATCCACACACTAAACACTAAAGGAAAGCAAAGGGCCTAATGTCCATAACTATGCTTCCCACTAGTCCAACTGGAGGCTAGCATGACAAAGTCCTCCAGTAGGACAACCTAAGAGAACTAGCAGCTTCCAATAGCTCCAATAGCTTCTACAAACAGCATGCCTAACAGCATTTTGACAGCTTCTCCTGTTCTGCCTTTATACTGCTGGCAACAATCCTCAGGTGTGCCTCCAGCACCCAGTACCACACTAGTTTAATTCAGCTGGATGTAGTAAGTTGACCAACTGTTAAGAATCCACTACAGTGATATATGTGTAAGCATGTTTATAACAGAATAATTTGTCACAGCCAAATCTTGGAAACAACCAAAATGCCCCTCACCTGAGGAATAGATGAAAAAGATATGGTATTTTTATACAGTGGGGTATTGATCAGCAATAAAGAAAGACAAAACTTGAAGCCTTCATGTGTGCATGGATGCAACTAGTGACTGTACTCATAAATGAAATAGATCATATCCAAGTGTATAAATATCAAATTGTCTCCCTCATATAAGAACCTGAAAGAAGAAACAAAACCTTAAAGGTAAAATTGTTACAGTAAAATGTAAAGAAACTGAATTTAAGGATTAAACAATGAAGATAAGAGAATGGAGAAAATATAGAGGAGAAGATGGTGAAAAATCATGTAAGTATGTACACAGGATGGCTGAGAGTATTGTGCTAATAATTTCCATCAGATTTTTGAAAATAATAGTTAGTGGTTCAAATTTTCACCTTGACTAACTCATTACACTGATATGTGCAATTTAAGCAACTACATTAGAGCTAAAATGTCCCAGAAATGTGTCATGCATTCAGAGATAACTTTTGGAGAATAATTGGATCACGGGGGTGCCATAGTTCTCAGTGGATTAATTAACTCATGGATTCTTGTGCTTAGGAAGCAAAGTCTGGTTGGAGGTGAGTTATGCAAATTACACTCTAGCAATGCTATAAATGGTAGATGGTGTCACTTAGAGACAGACTAAAGACATTTTGCTTAATGAAGTGGTCATGAAACTTTTGATGGCCAGAAGTAATGTTAAGGTTTACAATTAAATAGTTTCTCAAAATTCTTATGTATTTAGAATACACAAGATAAGGCCTTGAGAAGATAATGGAATCATGGGGTGACAAACTTCCATGCAATAATGCTTTGATGAGTTCATATATTATTAAAAGGTGGAGCATTTTATGGAGGTGAGTCACTGGTGGCACATTCTAGAAGAGTGTGTTCTTTCCTCTGACTCTGTTATCTCTCTACTTTTCCTAGCTGCTATGGAATGAGAAGTTTCCCTGTCCAATGCTAATTTTTGCCTTGGAGTCTACCAACATTGGACTCAGTCCTCTGAAATCTATGAGACACAGTAAAGCTCTCTTCCCTTAAATCAAACGATTTATGCATTCTGTTCCAGTGATACAAAAGTGATTAATATATATTACAACAGGTATACATGGTTGATTGAGCCTTAACAGGTCCAGAGGATACAAGTAAGTTACATGAATGCCCAATTGCCTATGGTTCCTACTCCGATTATGTTGCCTTCTGTCTCCATCATCTATGGCCTTGTGGGTATAACATATAATCAGCTAATAGTTCAAAAGAAGGAGAGGGCCTGTTGTAAAGCTGGTTGGGCATGTCATGTATGCACCACCTACAAGTAAGCAGCTGCATCATTACAGTCCTTTTCCAGGATATCCCTGAAAGAGCATGATGAAGGGAAATCATGGGCCAAACCTTGAGCAGTGTACCTTATAGTACCATTTCCTGGAAGAAGATAATGACCAGCTATACTATATATATATATATAACTCTATGTTAATTCATGTTCAGACTTACTTAGTGGTCTGTTTGGATGGTCAGGAACTTGGAAGATACATGATTGGAAAATTCATGACGTGCATATTTGTGGAAGAGGTATGTAGATATACCTCTTCTTATGGTGAAAGGACACAAAGATAATTGTATTCCATGTAAATGCTCACAAAAGTGACACAAGCTGAAAAAGACTTTAATAAACAAGCACATAGGATGACTGGTTCTAAAGATACGAGTCAACACTGACTTTGAGCCACCCCTGTCATTGCCCAATGAGCTCATGAAAGGAGTGGCCATGGTGGCAGAGATGGAGGTTATACATGGGCTCAGCAAAATGGAGTTGCACTCACCATGGTTTATCTGGTTATGACCACTGCTGAATGTTCAATGCACTGGCAGCAGAGAACAAAACTGAGTCTCTAATATAGCACCACTCCCCAGGGCAATCAGCCTGCAAGGTGGTAGCAGGTTAATTATATTAGATGACTTCCATCAAAGAAAGGACCGTGCTTTGTTTTTACTGCTATAGACTCTTATTCTGGATAAGAATTTGTTACTCTGCACATAATGCTTTCTACCCTGTCATTCTATGAACTATTTCTCATCTGCTTTGCACCTGTGCCATGCTGTCATGCTTGTAACCAGTTGACTGTGAACTGAAACCTCTATAAATTGTGAGCTAAAGTAAAGCATTCCTTCTCTAACTTGTGAGGGTCAGGTATTTTGCACCAGCAATGCTAAAGTAATTAGACATAAATATGTTATATATTATAGCCCTCATTTTATGTAAACATGAAATATGCCTAATAGAAAGCAGCATTTTATACACATTTCCATGTAATGCGGCAGAATATTTAGTATATTCAAGTGGCAACTCATCCCTTAGAAAATTTTATATTATTAAATAAGTTCACTGTCTCACATTCTTAATATAATTTAAAACAAGTCTATTCTGAGCCATTTCTGACTTGATCATTCAAAGTTCAATAACTCCATTTTCCACCATCCTCATTATTTTTAAAATTTGTTGTGAAGTGATTCATAGTGTAAGAGCCTGCAGCTATGTTTAAATGAGAGCAACAGTTACACAGAGAAAGAGCTTCCTGCCATCCATTATTGCCAGGTCTAAGAAATAGCTGCACTCATCAGAAAGCTGTTGTTTTTAATAATGGATTAAAAGTGATGTTTAATAGTACTTTCCTAAGTAATAGACTTCAATTATAAAACAATAAAACCTGTATGCTATTTGCGTGAATTGGTTTTTTGAAAGTACTAACTAGAATGCAAAAATTCTTATGTGAAACTACTCCCCCAAATTCACATGCATTTTTTGGTGAGGTTTCTAGAAGGTGTTTGAGCCTAGGGCAGGGCCCTAATGATGCCCACAAGTCCATAACTGAGTGTTCCTAGAAGGTAAAGGCTAGTCTGAAGAGGGAATCACCAAGGGCTAACTCAGAAGTGTGCATTCTCTTGGATCCACCCGGATCCTCATTTCTCTCTCACCTCTCTGGTACCTGTGGTTCAAGAGGTCCTTCTTTGGCACAACTTTTCACCATGGAGTGAAACAATGAGCAAAAAATAAACACGCACATCTTTAAGTTGCAGATGCCTGGTATTTTGTTTTAGGTAGAGGAATGCAAGTAGTACTGTGTATGCGGTAGCTTTTTAAGAAATATGTGTTACTAAGGATTGAACATAGGGCTTTTGCACTGAGGTACATACCTAGCCTTATTAGTTAGTTGATTTTGATGTAGGGATGTAGTAAATTACTGTTACTCAGGCTGGGCCTCAAATTGAAATTGTCCTGCCTCAGTCAATCAGAATGCTGGGATTACAGGCATGCATCACCATACTTGGCTTCCATGGCAGTTTTAAGTTTTTAGGAATGATTTCAGTGTCTTTGAGGTGACTAAATAATAATCTACAATAAAATATTATTTCCTGGTTACCAGAATACACTGGTCTAGAAATATAATCATAATAAGGATAGACTATCTCTCTAACAATGTTGACTTACAACTAATACTTCCTTCTAACTAGCAACATCTGGCTATAAAATTAAGATTATCATTTTATGCATTGATTTTATCTTAAGAGCACTATATTTTATTATTATTGTTTTAATAGACATGAAGAAATATTTTAGGTATGCTTTAATCACTTTGATGATTTGCAAAATAAATTTTCTAGATTGGACCAAAAAATCTGAAAGAATTGAGGTAAGTATATTTCAACAGAGTCAACTGAAACTGAAATATAAAAATACTTAAAATTAATATTAGAGAGCTGAGGAGATGGCTCTGGAGGCACAAGCACCTAACTGTCAAACATAAGGTCCTGAGTGTGATTCCCAATACCTAAAAAAAATGATGAATAATTTAATTAAATTAGTATAGAAAAGACATGTAGATATTTACTTTGGTTAAACTTTGTACAAGAATGGAAAGTAAAACCAAACATGTGTTTGTAATGCCATGAAGGAACTTACTTGGATAATTAGAAAATAGGGATAATACATTAAAGACTAAGGATGTTTTTTCATCTCTTCAAGATTTATACTGCTTTATAACATCTTTCAATATTTCCAGAAGTCGAAGTCTTTCTTAAGAGTTTTATTAGGCAGTTATCACTCTTGTATAAATCTCCCAGATCAGTAGTCCAAGATTACTTAAATTTCCATTTGCTGAAATAATATAGGTTAAGATACTACCACCAGGGAATATCTAACAAGTCCCAAGTGTTTAATGGAGCTTTTCAAGTACATTATATCATTTGTAACACATTTTTTAGCTTACTTGTGTATTATACAAAGTTTAAACTTTTTAAATAAGAAGTTCTGTGTTAAATATCTAAGTATATTTAATAATCAGAACCCTTGAAAAGCAAAATTTTGTATAGCAGTTAGAACCTGGGATATACCAGTTGGATTACAGGGGGGGACATGAATCATAGTGATTTTGTGTCTTTCAAAAAGCACCTCAGAAGCACACCAACCAAATAAAAAATAACAAATTAAGACTTGAAAACTATTGGATTAAACGTTTAGATTAGAAGAGTACTGAGTAGAATACAACTGTTCATTTCATGATAATGTGTAGATAGTCTAGAGCTATTGATATAATATTGCACTCCTTTAAGCTATAGTTATAAGTTGTTCTAAGGGTGAATATACAGACAGCCCTAATAAGCAAAACACTCCAAGGACACGTGAAAGCAAAGCAAATGCAGATAGTATAGCCCAGAGGACAGCTCAGATGAATCCCTGCAGCTTGCTTTTTAGCCAA
Organism: Octodon degus; assembly: GCF_000260255.1. NCBI lineage: Eukaryota > Metazoa > Chordata > Mammalia > Rodentia > Octodontidae > Octodon > Octodon degus. The sequence continues at coordinate 953,144 of NW_004524673.1, forward strand.
CCCTTTCTACTTCTACCCACTCTCACCTTTGCCCTTACACAAACCATGACTTAAATGGAGTGCTGGTCTGAAATAAAAGATCCTTCTTTCAATGCCCAGATATAATAAGATAACTGATAAAGGCCACGAATCTTTGTGAGTTTATACTAAGGTTGGGTACTACTTCCTTTAACAAAGAAAAGCACTTTCTCAAAGAAAAATATAGGATGCAGGAATTATGTTCATTTAAGAGTGTATTAGTTACTCTTCTCTCATTGCTGGGACAAATACCCAATGCTTAAAATGAGAGAAGGAAAGGCTTATTTAGCTCACAGTTACTGGAGACTTCAAGACAGTGGAGGAGAGGCTGATGACCCTCTCCACATCTCTGAGAAAGCACAGGATGGCCAGTTTAATGGTCCATACTTCTTTGGCCCTGCCCCTTGGTCCCTGGCCTGGTCCTCTGGCCACCTCACACCTGCAACTCAAAAGATGCAAGGATTATTTTGTCTCACAGTTTAGAAGTTTCTGGTAGTATTTGACATATTTAAAGAAGGAAGCCTGAAGTTAAAAAGGCCTTGATAGAAAAGTAAAACTTTGTTCATCATTGTCAGGAAAAAAAGAAGGCAAGAGCCAAGGAGTGGGCTTCATCTGCCAGGCTGTGTCCCCGGTGAGTGCCTTCCTTCTAGCAGAACCCTCTCTTCATGGCACTTCAGCTGTAACATCCCATAATCCAAGCTCCATTCACAACCACTTCCTCTGAGTGTATGAGAGTTTGTGGGAACATTTGAGGTCTGATCCACAATATAGATGTTACAAACCAAGGCTTAAAATTTCCTAAATCAGTGGAAGATTGTGAATGTTTAAAACGATACTACTGTGTGTGGGTAGGATTGTAGAAGTTCTCCAAAACAGAAATAGGGAACCTTGAATCACTCTAACCTTCCAGCACTTTGCAAATTTTGTGACTTCCATCACAGAGAAAAAATTTTCAGGGAATGCCAGTAGGAGTTATTAAGATGTTGATTGCTATTTCCCTTGTAGGTATCCTATCAAGGAGTTAAAGTACCTTATTTTAGTGATACACATATGCTCACATTTGTAGCAACTCATCTCATAGAAGCTAAATTTTGGATGGAGACCCATATGTCCACTAACAAATGAATGGATAAACAAACTATAATATTTCTATACAGGGTACTACTGCTCTGCCATAAAGAGGGATACATTTAACTCATCTGTATAAAAATGGATGTACCTTCAGGCCATACTGTTAAGTGAAAGAAGTTCAAAGCACAGGCTTACATATAAATGGTTTCTTAGAAAGCCCAAAATATATGTAATTCAAAGAACAAAACAAAATATAGGTAATAGGATAGCAGGATATATCTTTTGCAAAAGGGGAGGGGATCAAGAGATTGGGAGGAAAAATAAAGGATTTACAATATGCTGTGTGCACATACCAAACTATATGTAATCAGCATGTACTGCAATCATATGCTAATAAAAATAAAGAATTAAAAGTAATCTATCAATAGCAAAACAAAAACTACATAGTCTTTTGAAAGCAAAAGGACTTTTTAAAATTAGGCAAAATTTTAAATGAATGCACAGCGAAATAGAAAATGAATCCTCAAGAGAGGAAAATGTGTACTGGGGCCTCACCGGGGCGAACTTACGGAGACTTTGGGATACCTCTGACATATAAAATATGTACTCAAGTATCTGTCATTTTACTCATTAGGTGAGCTTTGCTAATATTCAAATAATTTACATGTGTTTAGATTTGATAGAATGTAACTTTTTAATGTAGCATTTCCTGAGGCTAGACATTGGTGGGAAGGATTGCAATTTGTAGGTGAAAGTCATACAGCCAGCATTCGTTTTGCAAGCTATAGCTGCATAATAAATAGTTTCTACTTTGATTGTTAAGAGATAATCATATTTCCTGTTGAGAGTGAACTTACTCAGTATATGGGTCACACACTTATTTCATACTAACTAATGTTCTTGCTCTGTAAACTGGGTAAGAAGAGAACATGTTTCTTTTATTTACTAAATCCAGGATCATGCTTTTAATGTAATAGTTGATACATTGATTATTTTTTCATAGATAAAAGAAGAATAAGAAGTGATAGCTGAAGAAGTAAATTGAACATATATTTTTCAACAAAAAAACAAATGTTTCTCATAGTTTGGCCAACTTTATAATTTTTAAAATGTATTTGGTTGTTGCAGGGTCTCATCATACAGCTGGATTCATGCTGATTCTCCTTTTTTCAGTCTCACCAGCCCTTGGATTACAGGCCTGAGCCACTATGCCCTGACTCCACAGCATGTGGTGCAGGGGATCGAACTGTGGTCCCTGTGCTCACCTAAGCTTGCCTAAGTAGACACATTAGTCTGCTGAGCTATCTCGGCAGCCCCATTGATCAATTTTTTTAGTTGAGGGGGATTGCAAAATATCTATCTTAGAATCAAATATTTCTTCAAGAAATTTATATTGCTCCTTTATAAGCCAGTAATATTAATTTATTTGGACTCACAGGATCCATTTTTCTGTAATATACATGAGACATAATCATGAAACTTACACTTCATCAGACATTGTTAAAGTATGAATAAAAGACAGGTATGTAATCAACTTCTAGCAGAATTTTGGTAATTGTGGATGAGTATGGTAATTCATTGGAATTTTCATTGTATATTTTTCCTAAGTTTCAGAGTGCATTTTAAAGAATATGTAGTACAACTTCTGTAATTATTTTATAGCAGAAGGAAAACAATTAATACTAGGCACTAGTGATAACTGCTTTTACTAGATTTAATTTTAACCAGTTTTGATATGTTCTAATGTCCTCTTCATTATGGAAAATTTGAAGTCAATTTTTACTTTTGCTTTTTATAATTTTAGTATGGGGTCTACAGTGTCTCATTACATCGATTGGGTTCATTTTGATCATACTATGTTCAGCCTCCCAAGTCCTGGGATTAGAGGCACACACCTCCATGCCCGTGTCAGTCACCTTCTCAGCATACTCCTGGGCTGGGGCCAGAGATTTTACTTTTTAATTTTTTTTTCATTTTTAAAATATGATTCACTGACTACTGTTTAATTCTAGGTCAAATGTACACAATTATTCTTTCAAAATTAATTCATGTAGTACAAGATGGATTTTTAAGTATATATGCTTAAATATATATGAAAACATACAAAGTCTAAAAGTATAAGTGTGCTTTTGGTAAGATATGTTTTTAAAATATAATTTGGTTAGATACAACAAAATATTAGTTAAAGTAAATTTAACATGATAGTAATAAATAATTAAAATAAAATAAGATTTCCAAGAAAAGATCAGTGTTACTAATCTTGTTCTGGCTCTACCATAAAAGAGAACATTGTAACTTTAGAAAGCTCTGCTTAGCTATGTCCTCTAGATATGTAGACAGTAGAGAAAAATCTTGCATATATTTTTAATTAATCATGAAATTGTTTCTGAATGTTTTCTATTGTCAAATTAGAAAAAATCTGTGATCTTATTTCAGAGACAAAACAGAAGTTAATAAATTTTGCAAAATTTGATGAAGATGAAATTGGTAGTAGGCAAGAGTATTTTTATGTTATTACTTCTTCTAAGAATGAATTTATTATGAGTTGAGTTGTGCTATTTAATTGCATATTTCTAAAATAACAGTAAAATGCAATATTTTTGTTATAACATTTTTATTCCTATCTCTCCCTGTTTTTTTGTTTTCTTCTAGCTTGCCATCAATATATTCATATATAT
>NW_004524673.1:957010-975822 GCF_000260255.1 Octodon degus
TATATTATGCCTATATGTGCACATATTGGCATTTACGTGCACATATACATATATATTGTTATATACATATAGATATATGTAAGTATATATATATAGGGTTTATTTTGAGAGAAACTTTTCAAGTGACCTTTGTTTTCTGATTTTTCAAAAATTATTTGCAGTTTCAGTCTCAAACTTGTTTGGTTGTATTCTGTTTTTGAAAAAGATTGTAAACTTTTTGATGCAATTATTTTTATGCTAAAATAAAAATGTTTAAAACTATGTATTTTTTTTTCTGAACTCACTTGAAACACATCTTACAGTTTGCCATATGTAGTGACTCACTTACATTATTTTCTAGATGGCATATGTTTTGGATGAAGTTTTCTGATGAATAGATGATGATTTTTAAAACACAAAGATTTCATATTATGGTCACTTTCATTTTAGTTTTCAAGTACATCTGAAAAATTCATTTTTCCTATTTTTGTTAATTAATTTTAGCTTCCAATTATCCTCCGTTTTCTTGTTTTGGGCATCTCCTTACTGTGAGTAAGTATTCAAGTACAATGAAACTGCTGAAATGTATCTTAGCAAAATCTAATCACAAGCATTAAATTTTATGCATCAATGAATGAATAAGTGCATGAAAGTTAGTATTGAGAAACCTCACCTTGTCAGATCTAAGTGATTATATAGCATAGAGTCACAATGAGACTCCTTTTCTTGAAATGAGGCCTGTTCGGGGAACTTTTCTGAGTCCTTGAGGCCATTAACCACAGTCATGTAATAATTGTTTTTTTCTCAATAGTGAGGGCTTGATTGACATGTTTGTTTTGTGAAAAAAGTTTATAAATCTCTCAGGATAGCTTTTCTCTTTAGGTGGACATTTGATGAAATGCTGTAGTGCTAGAGTCAGAAACACCAATTTGTCTCTAAGAATTTAGCAACTATTGCAACTTCAGTTAGTTCTGGACCAGGCCATTGTACACATTTTTCAAAACATGGAGCCACTCAAGATGTTTATATCAGAATTGCTTCAGTTCTGTAGACTTGAATACGCACTATATTTTATATGACAAATAGTATTAAGATAGTTGAGCTTCATTTGATCCCTTTACCATTTCTCCTTTCTGTCTCTCATCTACTGGGTTAAAGTAAGTTGATTTCCAAATCTCTCTCATACATAAGACTCTTTTTTTCATACTCAAAGAGGAAGGAGAAATAACACTCATTTGAAAAACTTTACCATTTTACCAATATAAATATTTTAATAGTTAAAACAAGGTAATTACATGTGATAATACTTTAACAATAAAGTGCATAATTTTAGTATATTTTTCATTAATTAGAGATTTATCATCCTTCAAAGGTCAAGCAACAATCCTGTGTGTCAAATCAGCTAGCTGCGTTCTCTTAGTGCCCACATCTCATTCGGTAATCTAGTTTCTGCCTCTCATTGGTTTAGTGGTCTTGAGATGATTTTGTTTTCCTTTTAATCCATTTAGTCTTTATAAATAGCTTCTCAAGAAGAGTCCAGGTACACATATTTATTTCCCTAGAGATATTCATTGTGCTTCTTTGGTAATTTTCTTCTTCTAGGTTCAGTTTTCTCTTAAATTACAATATTGCTTCAAATACCATTGAAATTTACTTTTTAGGTGCCGGGGAGATGCTCAGTAGAATAAGCACTTCTTTGCCAAGTGGAAGGGTCTGAGTTCAAACCTCATTCCACAAACAAACAAAAAAAAAATCACTTTTTATGTACAGAAAAAATTAGTATCTTCTGAATGTCCTGCTTTACAAAATTAGTATAATTTTAAGGAAAATTCCAAGATTTTATGTACAATTTTATATGATATTACTTATTCAATTAAAATAGGACAACGTCATGTGGGATTGGCAACTGGAGCCTCGTGTAGGACTGGCCACCAGAACCTCTTCCAGTAGACAGGCCCAGCGTGGAAGACTGTGGCAGAGCTCCCTGTAGATAGGCCAGGTGTGACGCCCAGCCAGGAAATTCAGGAGCATAATATCTTGCCAATGGGGCACAGCAGGTTCACTTCCACAGGCTGCAACAAGAAGAAGCCAAGTATAACAGCCACACCCAAGCCAGGCCCAGAAAGACCAGTTTAAACTCAGCAGATCTGGATCTGGTAAGGTGAGACACACTGCTAGACCCAGATCTATGACAGCATCCTCTCTCTCTCTCTCTCTCTCTCTCTCTCTCTCTCTCTCTCTCTCTCTCTTTCTCTTTCTATCTTTCTCTCTTTCTCTCTTTCTGAAGGGGGGTAACAAGTAACTGAGGTGAACTAGTCTGCCTAGAAGACTACAGGTACATGAAGGGGAGGTGATCAGATAAAACTTGGGTGAAGTAATTTAAATACAAATTCCCAATTGAAAATCTGCTTAGTTATACAATTATAATGTTAGTTCTTGTGGTTTAAAATACAAACCTATTAGTTACAAAAGTTTGTCACTTTTAAATTTCACTACCTATTATTAGTGCTGTTAATTGTAGTAATATAAATAGAAAACTGTAACTACCTTAACCACATGATCTCTCTTGAGTAATAATATTGGTAGGTGCTTTGGTAATAACTGCACCAAAGCTCTATACCAAAGGTGAGAGGACAGTGCTATGCATAATGATAAAGAGAAAGAGAAAAATGCATTTTCAGGCCATGAGATCACCCAGAACAAATGCAGGGAGACACAACATAGAAGAAATCAGATTCACAGACCAGAAATCTTTGAAATAACAGCATCTTAAGTAAACAAACAACTGCTGTAAGGTATAGAGAAAATCAGATCAGAAATAATCTCCAAACTAAAAAAAGAAATTACATCTACAGTGAAAGAATTGATAAGTGTTTCTAAAAAAGGAAGGGAGAAAAAAATAGAGAACATAAAAATGAAGGAAACTTTGAATGAGCAATATAGAAAAGAAATGGAATGCATGATGCAATTTGAAAACATATTCAGGAGGTTAGGAACTCAATTAAAAGTTGGCAAAACCATCTGAATGAAAGTGAAGATAGACTTTCAGACTATAAAGATACATTGCTGCTAGTGAAAGGGTACGAAAAAAATCTCTTACAAAAAAGCAGGATGCAGAAAATGATAACTCAACATCTACAAAACGATGCAAAATAAATAACATGACACTAATAGGAAGCAATGAGAAAGAAAGATTCAATACAAATTATATAAAAAGAATTTGGGCAGAAGTAGTAGCAGAAAACTTCCCAAATATGGGGAAACATTCTAACATTCAGATAATTGAGGCATACAGAGCTCCAAATAACATCAACCCAATTAAAAACACACCCAGACATATAATAATGACGATCTCAGAAATTCAGCACAAGAACAGTATACTAAAAGCAGATATAGAAAAGATACAACACATTTAATGGAAAACCCATCAGAATAATGGCAGATTTCTCTTCAGAAACCATCAATTCAAGAAGAGCATGAAGCAAAGTGCTTCAAGTCTTGCAAGAAAACAAATTCCAATCCAGGCTGATATACCGTGCAAAAATCTCTTTCAAATTTAATGGAGAAGTGAAATAATTCCATGATAAAGAACAACTAAAGAAATTCATGACAACCAACCCAAACCTACACAGACTAATAAAAGATATTCTATAAAGGGATCAAAATGAGCATAATTCCATGAAACAGAATGGAAAGAAACCAGCAAAAAGGACAAACAATTAAACATAGGAGAATAATGGATAACCAACATCAGGTAAATAACATATCAAACATAAGTCAATATTTCTCAATTATAACCATCAATATAAATGGACTGAATGCATCAATTAAAAGAAATAGACTGCCCAAGTGAATCAGGAAGCAAAAACAAAAACAAAAGAACCAATATGCTATGTAAAGAAACACACTTAAAGAAATTCACAGGCTGTAAGTCAAAGGATGGGAAACAATACTACATGCCCCAGAAATACCTAGAAAAAAAGCAGAGGTAGCAATCTTGTTCTCAAACAATCTGAACTTCAAAAATGATCAAATGAAGTAAAAAAGGCCACTATATACTTTGTAGGGGAAAATATAAGAGGAAGAGATAACAGTCATAAATTTGTACACAACAAACATGGGAGCACTGAACTATATAAGATAAATCTTAATGGACATGAAACATCTAGAATCCAATACTACAATCTTAACAAGAGACCGTAACACCCCCCTTATGCCAGAAAAATAGGTCAAGCAGACAAAAATTTAAAAAAGCAATAGCAGAACTGATCCAGACCTTTGAATAAATGGATTTAGTGAACATATACAGAGTGTTCCACCCAACCATATATGATTACACATTTTTTTCAGCAACACATGTGTCATTTACTAAAATAGACAACATACAAGACTATTGGTCATGCTTATGCATATGCAAGAAAACAGAAATCACTCCATGCATATTATCTAACTACAATGCAAAGAAGCTGGAAATAAATGACAAAAGAAATCACAAAAACCCCATAAACACATTGAAATTAAATTACACCATCTTCAGCAACCAATGGGTTATGATGAAATTAAACAGTATCTACAATTGAAAGAAAATTCAAGGACAAATTTTGGAATTTCTGGGATGCAATGAAAACAAGTCATAAAGGGAAATTCACAGCTGTGAACTCACACATTATGAAAACAGAAAGGAAACAAAAAAAACCCTGTGCTGCACCTCAAGCTTCTATAAAAATAACAAACCAAGCCCAAAGCCCAAAAATGGGAAGAAATTATAAAGATTAGAGCAGAAATTAATGCAATCGAGACAAAGAAAATAATACAAAGAATTAATGAATTAAAAAGCTGGTTCTTTGAAAGATTAAGAAAAATTGAGAAACCCCTAGCTAACCTCATCAAAAAGAGGAAATAAAAAAATCATATTAACTCAATAAGGGATGAAAAGGCTGAAATTACTATGGACCGAATAGATACTTTGAAAATGATTACTCTTACAGAATCAAAGACACAGAAGTTACATTTTTTGTTATATAGGTCTTACTTTATCTTGGTCTTAAGCATCCAGCAGAAAAGTATAAAAATGGGGTATAATAATTAAAGCCATCTTAATACACTGAGCTGTGAAAAGCTCAAGTCAACAACTTCTTTAGATAACCCACTACTATTGTGTACTGCTGGACTGTGTTAGATTCTTTTTCTGAATTCATGCACCTATAGTATTTAGATGTCAATGGAATACCCATTTCTGACAGGATTAAACATAAAAAGAAAGGATTAAACAAAGGGAGGACCATTTTGTATCTACATATACAGAATAGTTAGGATAGATATACAGCTACTTTTGCTTAAATCAATGAAAAGAAAGAGTTGTACTAATAGTGTTTGGACAGAATATCCTGTCTGCATCTTGTACTATGGACAACCACTAAGAAGATAACAAGGTACAATGTATTAATTATAGAAACTGTCCTATGAATCAATTTTGAAACTGTCATATAGCTATCTGCTTCACAATAAAATAAAATAAAATAAAATAAAATAAAATAAATGGATACAGTGTTAGAAAGATACAAATTACCAAACTGAATCAAGAAGATGTAAGAAATCTCAATAACTCAGTATCAGTCAATGAAATTGAAAATGTAATAAATAAAAACCTTATTAATAAAGAAAAGCCCAGGTCCTGATGGATGCACAGCTGAATTCTATAAAAATTTACATTACACGTAATCCCAATACTCCTCAAACTCTTCAAAGAAATTGAAAATGAAGCAATAATACTAAAATCATTCTTGGAGGCAAATATTATACTGATACCTAATGAGAGAAAGAAGCAACAAAAAAGAGAAGTACAAGCCAATCTCCCTCATGAACATAGAATCAAAAATCCTCAATAAAATCCTAGCATTTACAATACACCAAATCCTCAAGAACATTATACACCATGACCAGGTAGGATTAATCCTAGGAATGAAAATCTATAAATTAATACACTATATCAATAGAGCCAAATCCAAAAACCATATGATCATCTCAATTGATACAGAAAAACCTTTGACAAAGTCCTACACTCACTCATAATCAAAGCCCTACAGAAAACTGAAATGTTAATACAAACTTTTATTCTCAATTAATTAGGAGAAAGTAGTTTTCTATCTATCAAAACTCTCATATAGATAGATAGATAGATAGATAGATAGATAGATAGATAGATATCTTTTTTCACAACAAAACAGTCCTTTATTTACTTTTGTGAAGTTAGTAATGCTCATGCATTACTTATGAAAGATACTACGTTGCCTAGCAACTTATAGCTAACCTTAATCAGACAAGATGTTTATCTCAGGGATGAGGTAGCTTGTTTGCTTTAGGTACCAGGGCAAGTCCAACCTATGTATATTTGATCAATTTCCTAACTTTGTGGCTTCCAACATATCCCCATTTTTGTTTTGTTTTGTCAGAGATGGGGGTTCCACTCTAATTAGAGAAGCTGTACTTGAGAAGTTTTTAAAGGACCTTTTCATACTTGAAGCTGTCAAAAGATTATAGGTACTCGAATTCAGCAAAATAACACAATATGCTCCAAAAGTACATAATAGTAGTGAGTTGTCAGCAGAACTGGCAATTGTCAGAAGTTGTTGACTTGAGCCTTTTACAGCAAAGCATATTAATATGACATTATTGTTTAGAGAAGATATCATGTTTGCATAGTATCCTCTGCATGTCTACTATGAAGATAACAATATGCAATGTAATAATTATTGTAGCTGTCCTACTAAGCTGTTTTGAAACTATTTCATTGCTATTTTATCTTTTTCTCATTAAAATTAAAAATGTAATATAATAACCATTATTAATTTGCTATTCTTGCTTTGAAAATCTGTCACATATGTATTTTTGTATGTTACTCTGTTTCTGTAAATTGTTACTTTTACTCTTCAAAATAAAATTTAAAAAGTAAAATAAAATAATTTAAAAAATAGTGGAATAGATGGCCTCTACCTCAATCTGATAAGAGCCACGTGTGACAATCCAATAGCCAACATAATTCTAACTGGGAAAAACTGAAATCTTTTACTTTCACATTAGGTATAAGACAAGGATGTCCTCTATCACCACTCCTATTCAATATAGTCCTGAAATCATTAGCTAGCACCATTAGAAAGGAGAGAGAAATAAAAAGAATAAGAATAGGTAAAGAAGAATTTAAACTATCATTTTTTGTAGATGACACGATACTCTACATGGAAGACCCAAAAAACTCCACTAAGAACCTCCCAGAATAAAGAAACAAATTCAGTAGCATAGCAGGTTATAAAGTCAATATGCAAGTCAATAACATTCCTCTACACAGATAATAAACATACTGAGAGTAATTAGAGAAACAATACCTTTATAATAGCACCATGAAAAATGAAATATTTAGGAATTAACCTATCTAAAGAAGTAAAAACTCTATTCAATGAAAATTACTTCACTCTGAAAAAGAGATCAAATAGGATTTCAGAAAATGAAAAGTTATTTCTTGCTTCTGGATAGGAAGAACCAAAGTTGTGAAAATTGGCATATTCCTAAATTTTTATACAGATTTAATGCAATCCCTATCAAAATTCCAACAATATACATCTCACATGTAGAGAAATCATTCCTAAAATTTATTTGGAACCAGAAAAGACCTACAATAGAAAAAGCAATCATAGGCAACAAAATCAAGGCAGAAAGAATTATAATCTCTGATTTGAAATTAAACTACAAAGGTACTGTGATGAACTCAGCATGGTACGTAGGTGAAGAAATATAAGAGACAAATACATGAAAACGTGCTCTCTAGAACCAGAAAAGATCTAGAATAGCAAAGACAATCCTGGGCAATAAAGACAACTCAGGAGGCATTATAATTCCTGACTTGAAATTATACTACAAGGCTACTGTGATAAAATCAGCATGGTACTGGCAACAAAATAGACCTGAGGATCAATGGAATAGATTAGAAGATGCTGAAGCCCCTACAAACACACTCAGCCACCTTATCTTTGACAAAGGGGCCAAACATTTTCACTGGAAGAAAGATAGCCTCCTTAACAAAGGGTGCTGGAAAAACTGGCTCTCTACATGCCAAAAACTCAAACTTGACCCACGTCTATCACCATGCACTAAACTAAAGTCAAAATGGATTAAAGATCTAAACATTAAAGCAGGGACACTAAATCTCCTGGAAGAGAAAATAGGAGGAAATCTTGAAGACATAGGGGCAGGCAAAGAGTTCATGGACAGAAATCAAATCACACAGGAAATAGTTGAAAGAATTAACAACTGGGTCCTGCTCTTACTGAGAAGTTTTTTCACGTCAAAAGAAATTACCAACAAAGTGAAAAGGCAACCCACAAATTTGGAAAAAATCATGACAAATAAGTACTCAGACAAAAATCTGCTCTCTAGAATTTATAAAGAACTAAAAAACACTAGGGCCCCAAAATTTAAAGACACAATCCAGAAATGGGCATCTAAGATGAACACACACTTCTCAGAAGAAAAAATTAAAGAAGTGAATAAATATATGAAACAATGCTCCACATCACTAGCCATTCGAGAAATGCAAATTAAAAGCACATTGAGATATCATCTCATCCCAGAAAGAATGGCTATCATAAAGAAATCACCCAACCACAAATGTTGGAGAAGCTGTGAGGAAAAAGGAACCCTTCTCCACTGCTGGTGGGAATGTAGACTGTTGCAACCGTTATGGAAACCAGTATGGAGACTCCTTAGAAAAGTTGGACTGGAAATCCCATTTAAACCAGCTATTCCTCTACTGGGAATTTTCCCAGAGGATCTGAAAACATCATATCATACGGATATATGTGTGCCTATGTTTATAGCACCACAATTTGTGACAGCCAAATCTTGGAAACAACCAAGATGCCCATCACCTGAGGAATGGTTGAAAAAGATGTGGTATTTTTACACAATGGAGTATTATTCAGCTATTAAGAATGATAAACTCCAAGGCTTTATATTGAAGTGGATGCCACTTGAACATATACTCAAAAGTGAAATAAAACAGACCCACATGTGTAAATATTGTACAGTTTCCCTAGTATAATAACTCAAAAGAAGAAAAACAAATAGAAAGGTATAATACAAGTAAAAGGGAAGCAGGATCTTGAGGACTAACTAATCAAGAGAGGGAAAGGAAAAGAGTTAGGAAACATGACATTGTCAAGACAAGCAGTTATATGTAGAAGATGGGCAAGGCAATGATCCTGAGAATCTCCAGACTTTTTAATCTAGCAGTTAATTGGAAACATTCTCACTCTGACTAACTATATATACTGATACCTGTGAACTAAGCAACTGCACTGCAGATGGTAACCTGTAATAGTAGTTTCATGCTTGGAGTGACTATCATTCTGGTCTTCTAAATACGGGATGCTTGTCATGTCATGCCAGTTGCTGCTATGATGTCTCTTGGTTAGATGATTGTTCAAAAAGAAGAGGGTGGTGAATGAAAGCAAGAGACAGGAAATGAATATTGTGGGACTGTCCTGCTTCAAGGTTGTATATGGTTAAATTTTTGGACTTATGAGTAAACATAAGAAGTATATAATTCTTTATGCCTATTTTTAAAATATATTCTAATTTTTAAATGTTTTGATAATATTCTTTAGGAACTTAAAGTTCAACATATCAATACTTGATGAAAAATACCTGTTCCATATTATGCCTAAGATGTTTGATACACAGACAAATAGTGAGGTTAAGCTTAACAGCCTAAGTTTATGGTAATAACAATAAGCTTGTCTTCTGGATGGTTAACAACCTAAGTTTGCAGACCAAAATTAGATGAAAAGGAGGGCTGCAAGAAAAGCCAACATTTTGGCCCTAGCCTTCCAAGGTTCATTAAGACTCAGGACATAGGAGAACTTGTACTGTAATGTCATGTAACTCAGCAGTGTCCCAAATTTTCTGATCAAGGAGAAAATGGGGCCAAAGAGGAAAGTGATCAATGATGTAGAGTGTGCCTAAAGAGAGTCACATGGAGAGAAAACATTCTTTTAGGCTTTCACAGAAAGCACATTGTCCAAGCAATGGCTGTGACTCATCCACATGGCTGACACTGACAAACAATCTGAGGTACAGGATCTCAGGATAAATCCTGAGGAGATTTCACTGACCTTATCAGACCCAAAAGCTACAACTCTTGTTGCATAGGTCTTGCTTTACTTTGGTCTTAACCACCCAGCAGAAAAGTATAAAAACAAAATATAAGAAGTAAAGTCATGCCGTTATGTTGAGCTGTGGGAAACTCAGGTCAACAATTTCTGACATTGCCAGTCAAGCAGAAGACCCAATACTGTTATGGACTACTAAACTCTTTTAGATTATGTTGCTGAGTTAACTCACCTATAATATTCAAATAAAGGAATTTAACAAAGAAAGGGTGTACAGAGGAATGTCCATTTTGTATCTGTGTATTCAAAGTGGTTAGGATAGATATATAGTTACATTCTTTTAATGAATAGAGTGATTTTTTTCTAATGGTATTTGTAGATGGGATGTCATGTCTGCATCTTGTACAGCAATTAACCACTGGGAAGCATGTATGCAATGTGTTAATTATTGAAACTGTCCTACCAATTTGATTTGAAACTGTTTCATTGTTATTTGTTTATCAATAGAATTATGGAAAAAAGAAGAAAAAATTTAAAAAAAGAAAATTGCTGTGTTCACAGTGTACTTATGAGATTATGGAGCTGATCTTCATAATCAACGATAATAAACAGTTGCTGTCTACAAAACCTAAAAGAAAAAAAAAAGAAAGTAAAAGAAAACATTCTCCACATCCCTGGCCACTCAAGAAATGCAAAGAATAACAACATTGAGATAACATCTCACCCCTGAAAGAATGGCTATCATAAAAATAATCAATTAGAAACAAGTTTTGGAGAGGCTATGGTGACAGAGGAACCCTCTCTGCTGCTAGTGGGACTGTAGATTGGTGCAACCATTGTGGGAATCAGTGTGGAAACTCCTTAAAAAGTAGGTCTGAAAATCCCAATTAAATCCAACTATCCCTTTTCTGGTAATTTCCCCAAAAGAACTGAAAACTTCATATCATAGTGATGTGTATGCACCTATGTTTATAGCAGCACAATTTCTGATAGCCAAGTCTTGGAAAAAGCCCAAATGCCCATCACTGGAGAAATGGATGAAAGTGATGCGGTATTACTCAGGTAAATTTAAAAAAAAACTCAAAACTTGAATTTATACTCAAAAGTGACATAAACCAGACCAACATGTGTAAATATCAGATTGTCTCCTTAGTGTGAGTTCAAGAGATAAAATGAAAACTGGAAGGTATAACAGATAGAGTTAAATAGAAAGAAATAGAACTTAAGGATTAAACAACAAAAAGACCAAAAGGAGAAAATTTGGAAAATAAAATATAGGCAAAAATATACATGTATATATACAAACTGGATAAGGCAATAGTCCTAAGAATTTACGTCAGGTTTTGAAAATAGCACTTAATGAGTAGAATACTCGCCCTAACTCTCTATGTTGATATCTGTAACCTAAGAAACTACATTAAGGACAGCAATGTGTAATAATAAAACCATATTTGAAATACATGTCATCTTGGTCTTCTGCACGTGCACCATTTCCAATGTCATATCAACTATTACTATACTCTCTTTAAAGTAATATTTTAGAAATGCTAATAAAAGAAAATGAGTCAAGAACAAAAAAATTAAGATTTCTTGAAAGCATGTGGTAATATTCAATCATACGTCCATCTTGCATAACTATATCTGTTAGTCTGAGCAACAGACTTGATGATAAAAATAGATATATCAATACCTCTTAACCATCTATTATGGTTTTGAAAATCTGTAACATACGCATTGTTATACATTACCCTGTTTCTGTCTTTGTTTTTGTTTTTCTTGCTCTTGTTTTAACTGTTTTAAATAAAATTATACTAAAAAATAGGATGATCTTCCTATATTCTATATATACACACACCTAGACTGAGCATATGTTTATGCATAATGTGTGCAGCCCACTGCACAGCTTGATAACATAAATGTAATTTGGAGATTCTCTGAGATAAAAGTATATTCTCTACTATTAGATTCTAATCATGGAAGACTTACTGAGATGCAGCCAGAATTTTGAATTTTAGTAAAACACTCTGGTAGTATATAGGTGGAGAGTCTGAAATCATATTCTTTAAACAGCTAGTGCCTTGTAGTTCCTGTCCCTCTCAGGCCTGAAAAGCAATTTATGTCAATAATATAAAGCCATAATGGAGAACCATTTTTCCATGCTTTTATTGAGAATATGATGGTATCTAATTCTCCATTTATGAAGATGCAGTTAAAGGAAGGCATCCTTTTTACTTGCTGTCTTGTAGTGCCTTGAAACTCAGTGCTTAAATATTTTCAGCATGATTTAGTTGATTTGTAGCTCATCTCTTCATTATTATGACATAATACTCTTTCTCAGTGTTTTGAGAGACTATTACATGCAAGAGATGGCTTCCTGGAAGAGGTAGTAGGAGATCTTAGAAATTCTTAGTCCATGTGTAGTAAATAAAGACATAAAAAAGGTCTATAGCCTTATCCCAAGAATTGCAACTTAAGATGATGTTACCTTATAAGGTAAAAAGGACTTTGTAGATGTGATTGAAATGAAGAATGTTGTCTTCAGGGTATAATCTTCAAGCATGCCTGAGATCTCAAACTAATCAGCACATTAATTCCCTAATAACAGAAGAAGGAGGAAGTAGGTCAGAGTTATAGTTGGAGGAATAAAAAAGGTTTTTGTCTGCCTTTTCTGTCTTTGCTGTTGGAGGCAGGTGGCCATGAAATGAGAATTGTAGGTGGCCTACAGAGGATGTCAGTGAGTAAGGAAATGGGATCTCATTTCTTAAGGAATAATCTAAGGAAGCCTGGCAGCTGGAAGTCAGAACTAGTTGATAAAGTGCTTCTCTCACGGTGAAACCTGAATTGGGGTTCTAGCTTGAAGAACTATAAGGGATTAGATTTTGTTTTTAAGGCACCATATTTGTTTTAATTCACTAAGTCAGGACTAGTAACCAAATATAATAGTGAAAAAGAAATACAGTATACTGACATGGTAATGTAACAAATGTCGTAGTTTTATTTTCAGTCCAACACACTTGACAGTTTGATAGCAAGAAGTTAGATTCAGTTTTTGTGATTTCCACATCATTATTCTATTCTTTCCCTTGTATATAGCTCTTCATCAAATTGAAATATGTTAAAATTGAAACATATTAGAACATCTATGTACTATTATGCAGAAGCTTTTGTGGTATGACTTGCAGAAAATCTAGGAAGTGCTTGCTTAAAAGATAAAATAAAGCTAATTCTTGACTTAGAGAAAGAGTGGCATTCCTGAAATGTATTGTTTATAGTTAAACTTTGAAATAAAGTTTAAGTGATTGAAGAATTTTGTACTAATGTATCATGTTTATGTTAAATTTCTAGAAGCCAAAGCAGCTAATGTGCTCTTTTGATATTGCAATTTTTCTTCTGTTGATCATGCTTTGATATTTAGGGATATGCATCACAAGTGAAGTGATTTATAGAATTGTGTTATGTGAAGAGATTGATTTATTTTTAAATGTAGATTTTGAATCTTTGTTTCTCAGTTAAATAGTGTATAATTCTTCATCAAGCTCTGGTTTCATTCTTGTACAATTCAGCACTTATATTTTAGAATGTCTCTCTTCTATTGTATATAAATGAAATTCTGCTGTAACTAAACATAATTGTGCTTGAAACAGTAAAGCCATTAAATTGATTGTCAACAATTTAAGAAAGGACAAATATTTTATTTATTGTAATTAGTGTTGTTTTTAGCAAAAATATATTGTACCTAATATTTTAGTAATAAATTCAGTTTTATATATAATGTATGATTACTATTACATGAGTACATGTTTGTTCCTAAGTAAATAAGGTAATATACTATGATAAAGTAAATGACAAAGCTTAAGAATTTAAATTACATTAATTTGAGCTTTTGCTTATATTTTTAAACTGTTCTATATTAGCATATTAGCAAAATGAAATTATTTCATTTATAAATATTCATTTTAGTCTCATTTGATAGCTACAGTTGAAAACAAATATATTCATTTTATTTCTACTCACCATTATACTAGGCCGGTACAAAAAAAAAAGAGAGAAACGAGAGAACACGAACATCAAAACTTAAGCAAAACTTTCCCTATTCATTGATGTAGGACTGACTACAGAGAAAATTTTAAAACATATCTGTAAAGAAATTTTTTTAAGTGACACACAGATTTAGTATTTTTCTACATGCAAAATCCATATGCAAAACATCATCAAGTTAAAAAAATAAAAGTTTATCACTTATAGCTCATGAAATTTACAAATAGACATACATCTTGAAAAAGAATTATATGAAAATATTTGCAAAACCAGTAGGATGATGAGTCCTAGCTGTGTAGGGAGCCCTTGCAGAGAAAAAACAAAGAAAACTATAGAAAATTATTGAAACAATTTAAGTAAGAATTAATCAAAGTAAAAATATAATCAAAGATTGAAATGTTAAATATTTTAAAATGTAGATTATTGTATAAATTAATTTATAGATCTAAGCACTCTCAATTTTTAAAATCTAGGCATTCTGTCACAGATAGAAACAGAAACTTCTAAAAATATTTCCAACATACTCATCTAAAATCTTCCACATTAGAGTAGCCACGAAAGTTGCAGAGCTGAAAACAAATGGATATTATATTCCCTGCTCCTGCATCCTATCAATTTTAATGCATATTATGCAGATTTAGTACATGGTAAGGTTAACTAATTGAGAGAAAACAACATAGAGACTAAATGTATACATCATCTAGATGTTTTATGACAAAGGTGTCATTCTCAGGACAGTAGGAAAAAGATGAGAATTTCAATACTTGATAAATTAATTCCTGAATGTATCTTGAACCCTAAATGACACCACACTTAAAAATTCATTCCAGATACACTATAAGAATATTATCAGACTATTTTGACATTCAGGTTGTTGTGTAATGGGATTTCGTTTTAGTATTAATGTTTTCTCTAATGACAAATTACATTTGGCAGTTCCCATGCTTTTGTCATTCATCTATCTTCTTCAAATTCTTATAAAAATTGTAGCCTCTTAAAATACTGATTTTTTTCTAATCAGAATTATATAATACTATACTGTATACATATATAGGTAGTAATGACATTCTCAATTTGTGGGGGACTCAGGTCAATAATTTCGGACATTGCCAGTTAAACAGAAGACCCAATGCTGTTATGGGCTACTGGACTCTTTTAGAATATTTTGCTGAGTTTACACACCTATAATATTCAATTACAGAACTTCGAAAAAATGGGGTATACCGATGAATGTCCATTTTGTATCTGTGTATTCAAAGTGGTTAGGATAGATATACAGTTGCATTCTCTTAATGAATAGAATGATTTGTTCTAATGGTGTTTGTAAATAGGATCTCAAGTCCGCATCTTGTACAGCAATTAACCACTAAGAAGAATATATGCAGTGTATTATTTGTTGAAACTGTACTTCCGATTTGATTTGAAACTATCTCATTCCTGTTTATCAATAAAACTTTGAAAAAAAATGTATGTTCTTGGTACTTTAAAGCAGTTATTCACTTGCTCTTCCTAAAGATGTGAGTGAATTTCAGGCTGACTTTACACTTTGTTACAGCTAATGATGTATGTGAGTAGAAGTTGCACTTCCTAATCAATATTTAGAATCCAGTTAAATGGTACAAGTACTAATGAGACGGATGCATAATAGTACACAACTCTTTTACTAAAAGAAAGAGATTTAAGGAAACTATCAATGGTCCTTTGTGTCAGAACAATGCTGTTCCAAGCTTAGAGAAGGCAACTGCATCATTAGCTAACTCTAATGCTTTGTGTTGCTGCTTAGCTTTCGCTGTTATTTCATTTGTGTAAGTTGATGTAGTTATATCTCTTTAAAACAAAAGAATTTAATGTCATATTGCAAGACGTTTGTATTCTTTTCCATTGTCCTATTTTGAATAGGAAAATTGTTTGTGGTAATTAAAATATAACGCTATTTGCATAATGTTTTATTTAACTCTATAATTATAATTTTAAAAAATGTTTATGTTGATTTATCAAACATTATTAGTAAAGAACAGAATGGAACAATATGGATTTTGACATGAGGAAAGCATGGAAAAATATATTTATTCAAATTGCCATTTTTCCTATTTTCTTTTTTTTAAAATGTATTTAGTACAGGGTCTATAGGTTCTCACTATACAGATTGGACTTGTAGTGATCCTCCTGTTTTCAGCCTTCCAAGTGAAGGGATTACAGGCATGCGCCTCCATGCCCAGCCTCAATCCCGTCTCAGTGCGCTCCAGGGGCAGAGCCAGTAAGGCAGGGCAAGGATCAAACCCCGATCCCTGCACCTGCTTAAGCAGGCACTCTAGTCCACTGAGCTATCCAGCCATCCCCATTTTTCTCTATTTTCATTCTTTTTATGACAAATGTAATATATGTAACGTAGTATAGAAGCTGTATTTATGCTTTTCATTAACCTGGATGTTTATCTGGAGTTATTTCTATGTAATTCATTATTTTTAGTGGTAGAACAAGCTTATGACTGATTTATTTTAAAGTCTTCCTAGTTATCTTAATAAAATATTTTGGAGAGTAAGCTTTAAAAGCAATATTGAAAGGGTCAGGGAGATGGCTCAGTAGAATAAGTGCTTGCTTGGCAAGAGCAAGGGTCTGAGTTCAAATCCCCGGTTCCAGAAAACAAACAAACAAACAAAAAAACACAATGAAATTCAAAATAAAAATAGCATTGAAAGTGCACTGCTAGGGCCGGGTAGAGAGCTCAGAGGATTACAGTGCTTGCTTATAAAGACCTAGGGGGCAGGGTTTCATACCCCTGCTGTGACGGCCCCAGCCCCAGGGAACCCTGAGACACCGAATGAACCTAGAGATGGTGGCGCGCACCTGTAATCCAAGCACTTAGGAATCTGAAAGCAGGAGACTCACTACATGTCTGATCTGTAGACCCTGTACTAAATATATATATTTTTTTTTAAAAGAAGAAGAAAATACACTGAATGTTCTGATTGGAGATCTTTGTTTCTGTAATATTCAAACTATCATCCCTGAAAAAATCATAAATACATTTATAGTAACCTTAGTTCATATTTAGCTTCCATTTATCATACTAATTTTTATTTGTTTTTGATCAGATAATCTTATTGTCATTGAGTACATACCTTAAAAGGCTGAAATGAAGAACAATTGCATTTTATTTTATCTTTATTTCACTTTTTAAAAGATAATAAAAATTAGCAAAAAAATTAAAATGATACAGAATTTCACTAAACAAAATTATAGGATTTCAACAATGCTTGTTTTATTGCATATTGTTGTTTCCAAATTAGTTGTTCAGATTACCAGATAACAGCATACAAACTTAATCAAAAAAAGTTGGTCAATAAAATTAAATAAAAGAACATGAATTAAGCATTAATTATTCCTTGCAATAGACCAGTAGAAATCAACATTATACTTATGCACACTGTCCTGTATGTATACATATGTATTTTTCCCTCCCTTTTTTCTTCTCTCCTTCCCTTCATCCCAATTGTTTCTTCCCTTTGAACAATTTATTTTCCTTTCATGGTATCTATTGCTCCTTTTACATTGTATTTAGTCTTTTGGGTTCTTACACAAGAAAGGTAATATGTTAGGCTTAGGGTTAGGGTTCAGGTTATGAAAAAAAATGAAAAAAAAGACAATATAATGTTTATACATGTAGATCTGACTTATTTCACTTCTAAGTGTGGTCTCTAGTTTCAACCACTTACCTATAAAAGTCTCTAGTTTGTCATTCTTTTTTTGTGTATTTAGTACAGGGTCTACAAGGTGTGCCTACACAGATCAGACGCAAAGTGATTCTCCTGTTTCAGCCACCAAAGTGCTTGGATTACAGATGTGCACCACCAAGCCTAGTCTCTACTGCCATGTCAGTGCACCCCAGGAGCAGGGCTGGCATGGCTTATGGTGCTGGGGATTGAATCCTGGCTCTTCTGCTCTGTCTAAGCACGCACTTTAATCTGCTGAGCTATCTTACTGGCCCTAGATGATCATTCTTCATAGCTCAGGAATACTCCACTATATAAAAGAATCATATCTTCTTTTATTTTTAAAAAATATAAAATAGTGATAGAAAAATAAACAGCACTAAAAATGATATACAATTTCACAAAACAAAGTAATAAGAATTGAACAATGATTTCTGTATTTTACATGATGCTATAGTCAAATTAGTTATTCAGATTACTAGATTTAAATACGTAAGTTTCATTTAGAATAAAACATGACGGGGCAAA
The DNA here is from genome assembly GCF_000260255.1 of Octodon degus. Taxonomy (NCBI): domain Eukaryota; kingdom Metazoa; phylum Chordata; class Mammalia; order Rodentia; family Octodontidae; genus Octodon; species Octodon degus. The sequence continues at coordinate 975,432 of NW_004524673.1, forward strand.
GCCATACGTTTATATGCACAAGATGGTTAAGGCAATGATCCTGAGAATCTTTAGCAGGTTTTTGAAAGAAGCAGTTAATTGGTAGGATTTTTACCCTGACTAACTAAATATGCTGATACCTGTGAACTAAGCAACTGCACTGAAGACAGCAATGTGTATTAGTAGGGTCATGCTTAGAATGTCTGTCATTCTGGTCTTCTAAATACATACTGCTTGTCACGTCATGCCAATTACTGCCATACTGTCTCTCAAGTAAATGTTTGTTTAAAAAAAGAGGGGATAATAAACAAAAACAAAAGACAAAAAAAGTCATAGGGGGGGCCTGGCCATAGCTCAGGCCTTTAAGTTTCTGCTTCCACAAAGCTGTCAGCCTCAGGTTGCTGGAGTTCGA
>NW_004524673.1:976435-979558 GCF_000260255.1 Octodon degus
CAGAGGAAAGTGATCAATGATGTAGAGTGTGCCTAAGGAGAGTCACATGGAGAGAAAACATTCTCTCAGGCTTTCACAGAGAGCAAATTGGTCAACCAGTGACTGTGACTCATCCACATGGCTGACACTGACAAAAGATCTACAAACAGCTGTACAGAGTTTCAGGGTAAGTCTTGAGGGGATTTGACTGACCTTGTTAGATACAAAAGTTACATTTTTGTTATATAAGTCTTGCTTTATCTTGGTCTTTACTATCTAGTAGAAAAGTATAAAATCGATGTATAGAAAGTAAAGCCATGTTAATAAGCTGAGCTGTAAAAGGCTCAAGTCAACAACTTATGACACTGCCAGCTTGCAGATAACCTACTACTTTCCATATAATACAGGACTCTATTGGATTACTCTGCTGAATTCATGCACTTACAATACATGAATAGCAATGGAATGTACATCTCTGACAAAAGTATACAGAAAAGGGGATATAAATGGACCATTTTGTAAATAAATATATATATATGTGTGTGTGTGTGTGTGAGAGTGTGGACAAAATAGCATACATATATAGCTACTTTCTCTTAGTTCAATGAGAAGAAGGCTTGAACTAATCATGTTTAGACAAGATATCATGTGTGCATCTTGTACAAGGAACAACTACTACAAAGACAACAATATGCAATGTGTTAATTATTGTAAGTGTACTACTAACTTGTATTGAAACTATCTCATTGTTACTCCTTTCTCAGTAAAATTATTGAAATACAAAAAAAATGTTTAAAAACTGAAAAGAAAAAAAGTCAAGAAAAAAAAAATAAAAAGAACAGAGCCAAACAATATTCATGAAATGAAAGAAAAGAGTGAAATCATTATAGATCTTAGAGAAATTCAGATTATCAGTATTCTGTGTTTCAAACATCTCTTACTCTAAAATAAGAGATGGGTTATAAAATTAAAAAACGTCTGAGGGTTGGAATATAAAGAAATAGGTAAAGAAATCTGAGGAAGTTGAAGATTGGCTTGTTACAACTTTTTGAAAGCTAAATAGATTATTCTTCAGCGTTAGAGTTGAAAAGGTTCCTCATTGCCTGGGGACTAAACTGTTTGCCTCACAGGACAGCGCTTGTTTTCTGTGAGATTCATGTGTGACTCTCTTCTTTACTTCCAGATCAATAGCTGCAGTCAGGTTTACAAGTGACCTTGTCTAGGAAGCATAGTTCGTGATACAAACAGAAAGAACTGTTTGCGGATATATTTGTAGGATTTGGCTTATAGACACTTTCATTCACTCAGATTAAAGATGATCTTGTAGAATTTGGGCATATTTGACTATCCCTTTGGGATGAATAGGAGTAGATGACTACAAGATATAGTAGAATTCAGTGTTATGGAACCCCTTTCCCATGATTTGTAATTTCATGCCCTTGGAAGGAGATGAAGGGGATAATTACAGGGATAGAGTGACTAACAAAAGAGCATGACCTTTAATTATGCCCTGTGCTTGCTTTCTTCCTTTCTTCTGCAGATCATTTCTCAGTAGCAGACTGTGATAAAAACTGGACTTCCAGGGTCTGTGATTGTAGGTCACTAGCAGAATGCTTGCCTAGCATGCACAACACCCTGTGTTCAATTCCTATCAACACAAAACAAATAGCAAAAGCAAATCTGGGCTTCTCTAATCTCAATGATAATGATGGAATTGTAAATAAGCAGAATCAGCACCAGCCAGATAGCTCATCAGATTAAAGTGCTTGCTTAGTCAGACGCAGGGGCCAGGGGTTGGATACCCAACCTGCTGTGGTGGCCGCACCCCGGGGCATGCTGAGGGACTAAGGAGACTGGGTGTGGGGGTGCGCACCTGTAATACCAGCACTTGGGAGGCTGAAAAACAGGAGGATCACTATGAGTCCGATCTGTGCAGTGAGGCCCTGTAGATACTGTAGTAAATACATAAAATAATAATAATAATTGGTCTTACAGTGGACACTACTGACATTCAACTGAGTAACTGGGATAGGTGTACTTAGCAATAAGTGGTGATTTTAATTTATTTTCCTATAAAGAATTGGCATCTTAGAAAAGGCAGAAACTTCCCTCCCAGTCTTAATCATGATGATAAATTGTGGGACTTTCTCATATCAAGTGATACTAGAGACAGAGAGACTGTCATAGAAATATATTGTTGCCATTGAATCCACTTATGTGACCCCCAGTCGATTTGGGTTTAGGACTGTGATCTTTTGTAATCTTAAGAAAGTGGTAATTAAGTGGTTGCTCTAGGTACAATTGTAGTGACATGTTTACTAAGTTAGATCATAAACTAGACATGGAAGCAAGGAATGCTTTCTTTGCAAATCCTTTCAAAAAAAATACAATAAATAGTCATTTCTGTTCTGAAAAATGTGGCAGGACTATTTTAACTGCCTTGCTTTTCGTGACAGGGTAGCCCACAAGAACTTTGATTCTTTGGAAAGTTTGAAGAATACTGTAGAATTGAGTAAATTAAATTTGCTATATAGGAAGCTTTGGGTATTTTGGATGTCCTAGTAGAACAAACCCTGGTTCTGGTGTCTGAGTTGTATCTAATTAGGCTCACTGTACATGTAGTAGTAGAACAATTGCTAGCAGTTGCTGCAGAGAGAAACTGCATGCCGGGATGTAATCACAGTCTGTTTAAGAGGGAACAGTTAACAGAACAGGAGCAAGAGGCAAATCAGATGCCAACTGGAAGCAGAGAGAAAGGAGCAAGTGCCTTTTCCACTTTCCAGCTTATCGTCCATTTCTTTTTCCAATTGGTGGGGACTATCTATTACCTCACTGACAAACAGAAGAGTGGATTTCTGAACTCCTGGAAAGTATGAAACAGTGAATAGAGCTGAAAAACCATTTCATAAGATCAGGGCTGGCAGTGGTGGCCAGCCAATGATGTTTGCTTCATTCGTTTTTTTGTTTTATGGTCAATATTCCTACTTCTTCATTCCGGTGTTTTAGAATCACCTCTCAGACAACTGGAAGCTTTGCACGAAAGGCTTTCTTTTGTCTCTCTAGAGAATGGACCCCAGACTAACAAACAAAACTGTAATAATAAATTTATGACCAAAATACACACATCTACATCATATATATATA
>NW_004524673.1:979658-997866 GCF_000260255.1 Octodon degus
AAAATAACATTTCCTCTTTTTATCTCCAATAAATCATACCCCTAGTCAATAGTCATAATTTAGCTTCAGGGTGCTTGAATTGATTCATTAGGATGTAGTTTTACATAATATTTGAACTTGTTCTTTTTAAATTATGACTCTATTGCTCAATAGTTTTGCCAATTTGAAGATGTATTGCAAATATTAACCTTACCATTATTGAGTCAATGCCTTATGCTGACACAGCAAAATCACTGATGTAGCTTCTTCTAAAATGTTTGTGTTTTGTTGTTACATACACAGTTACAAAGAACTCTTACAATTATTTTTCATTTACTGTGAAGTTTTTAAACTTCAAAGAATTAAAAAGTAGGAAATGTTTGTCATAATTCCTTTTACAAGGGCATTATAAATGCCCATCTTATTTTCTGTGAAGTGCCAACTCAATGGCTTAAAATGCTCAATGGGAAGTAATCCTCTTTGAATTGATTTTAGTTTATGAAGATCTCAGGCTGACTTTTAAAACTTGGTGTTAAATTTCTACATTTTGCATTTAACAATTTTCCTTGAATTTTAACAACTCAATCTAGTAAACTGAAATCCTCAGAGTTTATCACAGATTTGTCAGTTCAACCTTTTAAATATATATTATTTATGTGCTATCAATAAAAGGAGAATCATTGTATATTCAAACATTAAAAAATATGTACAAAATATTTCTCAGGATTCATATTGAGGTTTACCTTAATATAATCTGCTACTCATGATTTTTTACATCCATGATGTCTATAATGTTTTCATAAATAATACCTTATATTTTCCATTTGAATCTTTCAAAATTTTATATTAACTATAATTTTCAAACATTGATATATGAAAACTTATTAACTAATATTCATGGAATGTTCTTAGTATTTTGAGTTTTATTATTTAGATTTTATATTTTGGTGATTCTAGGCTTTGTACTTAAATTCTAACAAGCAATGAGCTTTTCTCTGTGATTCACTACTGTATTCTTCCATATCAACATAAGATGTAACACATTTGAGGCATCTAATAAGCAAATTTTATAAATTAATATATTTATATTAATATATGTCACTTTTTCTATAAATGGAAATTATGTTTGTAAATTATTCAAGAGCCATCTCAGTAGGTGAATTTTTCATTAAATTCTATATAACATATGAGGTTGTTTTTTTCTTTATTAAATAATTTATTCACACATATAAGTAAAAAATCTTAATGCATCTTTTGTGTATAATATTACAGAAATGTCACACAATTTTAATTTAAGTGAATTGCACATAGAGAAGCATGTATACTCAAAATATTGTTTAATTATTTCAGATAGTATTATTCCATATCTATTGCAACTTTATTGTCATGCATATATTTAACTTATTATTCCTTACTAAATAATGTTCCATACACAATTCTTCTTTATAGATGAAGCGATTACTTCCAATTAATATCAACAAAAAGAGTGTTTCAATAAATATTTTGCTCATGTTTTCTAGTAGATCTTTCAGAATTTGGGTGAGAGGAGATTTATATGCTGGTATATAATTATTGGTCCATGAATATTGCAAAGTAAATATTTATGTGTCATATCAGAACATTAGTTTTTGCTTGTAGGCTTTCCTTATCATAGTTGTATGTCAACTAGCACTGTCAATCTTAAAGTATAATTTGAGTAAAAGAGTGACAATGTTCGTCATTTAAGCAAAGAGTTACCATTTATTATATTTCATATCTAATTCTGTTTCTTCTACTTAATCCTACAATTTTATACATTATGTCTTCTCAGAAACAGAGAATCAAGAGATTTTTAAATACATTTTCCTGGGCTAGGGAGATAGCTCAGTAGTCTAAGTTTATGCCTGGCAAATGCAAGGACCCGGTTTTGATCCTTGGTATGATATGCTGTGCTGGCCCCAAAACCAGGCATGGTGGTGCACGCCTGTAATACCAGCACTGAGGATGCTGAGACAGGAAGATCACTACAAATCAGAACTGAATATCAAGACTCTGTATCAAATAAATAAGTAACTTAAATAAATATTCCACTTGGCCTTATAAATTTCACTTATGAATATGAAGTCAACATAAAATTGCATATTATTGTTCCTTACTCTAAAACAATGTAAATTCTTGAGCATTTTTTTTATTCAAAATTTACAAATGTTCACACTTTTAAATTTTATTTAGTTGGTATCTCATTTAAATGACTGGTTTGGGTCCATGGAGATAGCTCAGCAAACTAAGTGCCTACCTGGCTAGCACAAAGACCTGGGTTTGATCCCTAGCACCATATGTCATGCTGATCTTGCCCCAAGTGCACCTAGTCAGCCACCAAGACCCAGTGTGATGGTTCATGTCTATAATCCCAGCACTGGGGAAACTGAAATAAGAGGATCACTATGAGCTCAAGCTATGTAGTAGAACCCTGTACCAAATACATAAATGGTTAGTGTGTGAAACAAGAAAAAATATGATAACTTTTATCATGCAAATGCTTATAATATTTAACTTTTTATAATTCAATAATGTTTTAAGGGCTAGTGAAATCTAATTAGTTCCTAGATATTACATTACTCTTTATAAGATGTGATAACAAATACAATGATGTTTAAATTAAGTAAGCTTATTAAAGTAAAAGACAAATTGCCCTTACTCCTCCTTGAAATATTTCCCCTTGCTTAAAACAAACTTATCCCATTTTCTTGTCACACTGTAAAGAAGCTGTGGACATCCTCTTCCATGAATGTCTTTTGTTTTTATTGTGTTCTTGTGTCTGCTTTGATACCTGAATCAGTTCAAATTGTTCACCTTTCACAATTTCTTCCTAGAAGAGCCAGAAGTTGTATGGCACCAGGTCTAGTGCATCAGGTCGCTGATGACATACTATGTTTCTATTTAAAAGAAATTGCCCCAAACATTTGATTGAAGGGAGATGATGAAAGATACAGTGACTCTTTAAATTCAAAAGTTTATTACAGCAAAAGACACAATGCCATTAATCCTTTCAAGATAGTAAAACTACTCCAACTTAAAAGGCAGGTACATATAGTTCCTTACCATAATCAGCTTTTTAAAAATATTAAGCATTCACTGTATGTTTATATTTATTTATTTATTTATTTATTTATTTATTTATTTATTTTTGGCAGAACTGGGGATTGAACTCAGATCCTTGCGTTTACTGACCCATCTCCCCGGCCCCTATGTTTTTATTTTAAAGAATAACCACAACACCAAAAAGCAACAGCCTTCATTAACACTATACAAGCTAAATCTTCACCAGTTACTGTAATTCCAGCTGTAAATTTTAATTCACTTTTACTTTCTAAAAATCAAATGAGTATTTTCTTGGTTAACCAATAATAATCACAATATGCAATATAACATGACAAAATTTATTATGTCTCATAAAGACTTAACATTTAGCTAACAATAAGTATATGCCTCCTGAGAAATGGAGATAATCTTGATCTCAAGGTAGTAGGGAAAGTCCTTATAAAAAAGAGATCAAATGATATCTGCCAATTCTTCATCTCTTAGATTTCTCTTATAGTATGGTATTGCAGGGGATTCTGTATAGATTATGGAATTACCAATACATTGATATACATTTTAAAATATTGTTTAAGGTATTAATTACTTGTGTTATTATTTAAGATAATGCAAGCAATTAATTAAAATGAAGCAAAAATCTATGTCTCTTAAATGTAAGTCACAGCTATAGTTCATCCAAAACACATTAGAATTCATGTGAGGTCCTGTGAATCAAGAAGTAAAATTACACAATTGTCCTGCTTGCAATGACTGGGACTGAGGCATACACCTTTGTATGAATGAGTAAGCAAGTGTGAGAGCTGTGTAAGACAGGACATTCTTTCTGTTCTTAGCTCTCATGCTGAAGGACACTGTTTCCTGAGCGCTATTAACAAGTATGCTTTGAAAACTTATTTCTTCCATCAAAAGTCCTGGAGCATTTTATGAAGACTATTAAGCAGGTATTAGGAGCTCAAATTTCAGAGCCTGCAGGATTGCTTACCTTTAGAGCTTTACAGCATATAAATAAACCAATCTATTCTGACATCCTGCTACTTTCCCAGGGCTCTAATATTCTTAAGATCCTTAAAAAAGTAACAGTTTCTGAGACTTATATATAGAATTTCTAAAGGATAAAATAGACTTCAAAGGGGCAAGTTTCTTTTATGCAAGACTGTCCAGATCTTTAATTGTGCTCTTTCTTTTGTGACTACTCTTTTTTGAATAGTCAGAAAAATCCTGATATTTTTCCCCTGTTGGGGATTGTCCCAGCAGGCCTTGGGAATGCTAAGCATGGACTCTGCTCAGGGGCTTCATCTCCAGTGCTTTCCATATTATTTTCACACAGAAGTCTTACTTGAGGTGGAGGGGTTGGTAAGAGCATGGATAGCTATTCCACAGAGTAACTTTCCATTGTACCATGATATGAAGTAGTTTGAGTGTGTGCTCAGATACTCAAGAGAAAATAAAACCATTTAGGTCAATCTTAAAACCTGACAATTAGTCCCTGAAGGCTGTCAGGTGGGCTCGTACAGGTTGGGAACTTATCCTAATCACCTACCTTGCTTTTTGGAGGAAACACAAAATAATTTTGAAGCTTCATTCTTCAAACAACTCTACAATTTTGAATACAGTTGAATATTTATTCTACTAAAATCTTGTCTTCTCTAAGCCAAATATTTTACCTTTCTTAAATAAATGTATATTCAAATTGGTTTCAAATGAATAATATTTATATAGTATATTGCATATGTTTCTATTTTACCGTAATATATATAGATATAGATATAGATATAGATATAGATATAGATATAGATATAGATTGAAAATGTACTTTAACATGATCCCTGAGCTCAATGAAATTACTTTGCTCTCTATGATAATTTCATTAATTTCACTGGTAGTTGAAGTTTACTGCACAAGTTGAGATACACTGTAATTTTAATTAAATATATAGTCTGTATTTTTTACTTGAAAAGTAATTTGTCTGTAGGATATAGATACTTAACAATAAATAAGTTCCCCAAAGCCAGAAGAATAAAAGTTACACTCAAGAATTTAAGGAAGCCGGATGAAATAAATGTACTGGAGCAGAGGACAGGTTCCCTGGGTTTTGCTTGATGGGGCTATAGCCTCTCCTATCTTGATTTATTTCAGAAATGTTTACTGAGGGCATGTATTTTATAAGAAGCTAATTTTAAATAGTAAATAAAAATAAAATATTTTAACAATATTTTTATGTTGGATGGTACATTTAAAAAATTGTGAATAGAGAAAGTAATCACCTTTCTTCAGAGTCTGAATAAAAGGAAAACAAGAAAAATAGGATTTTATATTTGGTAGTGATAATTATTTTAATTGCCATAATTTACAAGTGAGAAAATTGAATTATTTGCTTGTTTTGGTTTGTAATTGTTTTCCTTCTTGAGCATAATCTTTGATCTTTTAAAATTTCAAATAGAAAAATTACAATTTTTTTATTTTATTGGCTATATTACATTTCTACTGCTTCTGTTGTAAGTTGCCAAAAATGTAAAATGACATGATAATTTTGCAGTTTTTGAAATCAGAAATCTTAACATTAAAGTTTCTCTAGGGCCAGGGTCCTTCTTCGAGACTTGAGAAAGAATCTGTGCTTTTGTGTTTGCCAGTGCTTATGGGCTGCCTATATTTCCTTAATTCTTGGCCTCAGCTTGGTATTCAAAGTTGTAATGTAGCATCTCCAGTCTTTGCCAATAACTCTGAACCTCCGTCCACAATGGATAGGAACCATTATGACTACATTAGGCCCTCCAGGATATTCTATATCTTTGTTTTGCTTGGTCTTTTATTTTGTTCTTAGACAGAATCTCACTCCATCATGTAGGTTGGCCTTAAATTCACTATATGGCTCAGGCTGTCCTAGAACTCACAGTCATCCACCTGCCTCAGCCTCCAGCATACTGGGCTTATTGGTGTTAGTCACTAAACCTGGCAGTGGACTGTCTAGGATATTGTCTTGACATCAGTAATTAAACTTAATCTATCCACACAAATCCTTTTACCATATAAAGTATTAGAATCTCTTGAGATTCTAAAAATTAAGATACAAGCATGTTTGGTGATCATTGTTTAATTTATCATTCCTACATGGATTACAGAAGTCAATTCTACTGCTATAAAGTTGATAAGTATTTATTAAATGCATATTGATTGCTTTAGTTTTAGTAAACCTTCTGCTTGTTAGTCCAAGGCATCACATATCATATACATGTATACATCCACTGCTGAAAAGTTCCTCAGATTATTTATTTGCATTAAATTATCTGCTTACTGATTTACTAATAGCTACTGAATGATTCTTTTAAAAATCCTTGTCATGTTTCTTATTATTTCTAATGTCATATCTATTACTTTTATATTCTTTTTAACAAATATCATTTTTAAAAAAGAAAGTTTACTTAACAGGTATTTGCCTAACATTCTATATCCTGCATATAGATTTGCAATTATTATAATATTTGTTACAAGTTACATGGGTATCCTGGACAAATAACAATGCCAACATTACCATTTTATGATACCGACCTTTATGATACTGTCATTGTTTTTTGAATAATTGTGGTATTCGTGCATTTAGTTTATGTATTATCAGTCTGGCTTTGTATTATTCCCATTTACACTTCCAATTTGTGGAAAAATGCTTAAGGAAAATTGGCTCAACTGAGTTCCAAACTGTTTTTAGTACTTAAATAAATAATGATCTTGTTTAATGCTTTAAAATATGAATTCAGCCAATCTATAAAATAACTTTCTTAGTATGTCTGTTGGGTCAAATGAAAAAATTAAGTATGCAGTGAGGTGCTATATCCTCTTGTTCCTAAAAGTTTGCCTTGATTTGATTCTCTGTCTTTAATGTAATATAATGTTTATCATTAAATTAAAAAGCTTCTCACAATGCTGTTTCATTAATGTTTCTCAAAATGACTTTGCCCATGCTTTTAAGATCAAAATACACAGTACAATAATCATTGTTATTTTCTAACTATTTCCTTATGGAATTTTATTATTTTCATAGTAGTAACAAGAATATTTTAAAGTTCTTTTTTGATAATATCTACTTGCCTTGCATTAATTTCTTAAAAACTTATGGAATAATTTTTTTTAAATCTGTACATTTTTATAGATCTTTAGGGATGGTCTCATCTTTGACAAATGCAAGCAGATAAATCTCAGCAAGTTTGACATGTGCTTCACTAATTATAACTTAGTTTTTTTACATTGGTGATTTCAAAAAATAAAATTTGTTTGCTTTGACATTACACTTATTTTTCATTAATGATTGCCAATCAAGTGTCTTTACACTTTAGAACACTTTGTAAGAAGCAGAGGTTGTTTATTGTTGGCTGATGGAGGCAGTTCTCTGAGTATTTAGTCAGCTGTTGCTTCCACTTTAATTGCATTCCCAGCTGGCTCATTTTCTGTCATGAGATAATGTTATAAAATGCTTAAAAAATAAACAGCCACTTTTTTAAGTGAAACTCTGCCAAAAACTAGTGTAGTGAAACTCTCAAGGTAGTTAACTGTGGTATTTGATAGTTACACAATAACAGGTGTCTTTGTATTTCTCAACATAGAAAATGTGTAAAACAAGCAACTACTCCCCCAAAGTAACACAAATGCAAAAAAAAGAGTGGCTTTTACTGGTGCATGTCAATTGTTTCTTCATACTTATTAGCCTTTATGTATCCTAATACTACAAATCAGAAGTACACTAGTTTACTTTTCAATCAGCAATGCAGAAGCATTCTTTTTTCCTTTTATAAGTCTCCCCAGAAATTGCTATTACTTGATTTCTTGCTCACTCATTCTGAGGTAAGATGGACTGTTCCTTTATTTGAGCCAATCAAAACTAGTATAGAACTCCCTCAAAAAATTAAAACTAGGAATTCCTTTTGACCCTGCTATTCTTCATCTAAGTATTTTCCCCAAGAAGTTAAAGACATCATACCACAGTGACACATGTATACACATGTTTATAGCCCCACAACTCCCAATAGCTACTTCTTGTAATCAGCTTACATGCCCATCAACAAATAAATGGAAAGAGAAAAATAAAACATGTTATTTACACACAACAGAGTACTACTTTGCCATAAAGAAAGATAAATTTGTGTGATTGGTAGTGAAATGAATGAACCATAAGATCATAAAATATTGAAATAAATCAATGATACAAATCTAAACACTGCATGGTTTATCATCTGTGAGGAACTCAAATGACAAATAAAGAACAAAACAAAAGGTAATAGTAAGCAAGGAATAGATCACTATCAAATGGGAGGGTTATCCATTGAGAGGAAAGAGGACTGAGGAAAGGCGGGAAAGGAGATAAAAATAAATCAAGATGTATTATGCATGTGTACCAGCTTCATACAAGAAGTAAAAACATATATACCACAAATAAGCTAGAAATTTAGAAATGAAAGCATATAAACTCTAAAGATTTGTCAAAGTTAATTCAAAAATTTAATTGCCAGTGTTCAGATACAAGAGAAATTAATGAGATTGATGGCAAAAATGGAATAAAATCTGACATCTACTATTGAAAATTAGCTTTAAGGGGCTGTTATCATTCAGATAAAGATATCATGCTTGTGGATAAAGACACTTTCTTCATGTATATCAGTGAATACTAAATTATGATCAAACAATGAATTTTGTCAAAATGATTAGTGAATACTTTTATATTACAATATTTGTTGTTTTTCTCAATACTCTTACAATGGTATTGATCAAATAGATAATAAGAATTAGATACCTCATTAAAATACTTACTAGTTTTAGTAAAAGTTTAGGCAATGTTATAGCAAGCTAAAGCATACTGAATATGCTTCCATGCTGTGTGCAAAAAACTAGAAAAATAACAGAACAAAATGGAAAAGATAAGCAAAAATCATAGATACAAAAGGATTAAATTCCATCCAAAAAGAGCACAGATTTTGAAATGTAAAGGCGATCTTAAATCAAGTCAAGATAAACCCAAATATCTGCTTTTTAATTGTAGTGATTATTCATATTCAAAATTAATAATGATCAATATTAGATGTCGTATTTCATACATTGATATAAAAATCTTACATAAGTGTACAGAGAAAACATAATGAATGACAAAATAGTAAAAATATATTACCTGAGATTAAGAATGAGTCTGTCTTAATCATTGCTACAAGAGGTAAATATTCAAAATGAGTCTATGTTAAAACTAAGTTATTTAAAAAATGTAAATTACTTCAGTGTGGGCCAACATTTACTCATGGTAAATAGCTCTGCTTGAGAGCTGGCAAGTTATAATTACTAAGAAGCATCATCTCTCATGTTCATAGTGCCACTAAAAATAAATAACACAAATGTAGTTCTCATGAGAAGCTTTTTCCTATATGAAAACAATTTTTTAATTAGCAGTCCAATTATGTGAGTCTATTAGCAAAATCAACACTAAAACTGAAAAGTGAATTTGTGAGATGCTGTATGCAAAATAAGTATTTAAAATATAATAATGTAACAAATTAATTCATATTAGTTATACATAAACATAGAGATGTGTCTTTAAAATGAAAATGTAAACTATTACAAGTCTTGAAATTAAGTTGTCAGAGGAAATTTTCATCTAAATTTGTCTCAAAATCTAGTGTAGAATCAAAAAATTTCTAAAAAGACTATTATTATTGATATGTTAAAACTGAATTAGCCTACTAAACCGTCAAAAACAAAAATTTTAAATGAGCTATGTTTAAGAAAGCCAATTTAAGGTTACTATTAGAAAAATTAAGATTATCCCTTTAGAACAAGTCAAAAGTTTGAAACAGAATTCAGAAACAAAAAGCCACCAGAGAAATGAGAAATATGTTGTTCAAAACAATAAAAGTCATTCTGCACAATAAAATGTAGGATAGGTAAAAAAAAAACCTCAAAGAAATGTATTTACTTCATATACACTGAAATATTAATATTAATGCTTGTCTAAAATGTCTAAAAATCAGAGATAATGATAAAAAGGGTGAATAAGCAATCCAGTAAGAAGAAATAAGATGGCAAATATACCTAGGAAAAATGCTCAATCTTGGGCTCACTGGAAATCAAATTAAATAAATTATATTCAAACTCTTATATGTTGGACTAACAACAGATTGGCGAATAGGCACTTTTACCTACAGATGAGAGTAAAAATCTGTCCAATTTGGAACAACATTTGTAAATCATCCTAATAAAATCAGTACATATATCATGAAACAGCAATTTTTTTTTTTTCTCCTGTGGAACCGGGGATTGAACTCAGGTCCTTGTGCTTGCCAGGGAAGCGCTTATTCCACTAAGCCATCTCCCCGGCCCCTATGGCATGTTATAAATTATATTCCCTTTCTTAAATTGCAAGCATCTATAAGACAATATGTCATTTTACAGGTAAAAGTCTTTACGTTTATCAAATAGTTTTATACATGTATATATATATATATATATATATATATAATAAATTGTGATCTAGTAAAATTTTGAGCATAAAAAGATTATAAAGAAATGCAGCATTATGAATTAATTTAAAAGCAACTAGCACAACACTATTCTTGTCACACACAAAATTTGAACACTATATATTGACATTTTTGTTAATTGTTATAGAAATTGTGTGGTATAAAAGTCATTTTACTATTGCTAAAATTTTTAACCAATGTGTAGTGATTAATTGTGATGGTCAACTTGACTGGATTAAAAACACTAAATAAACTAGATCTGAAGAACTGTATCAGTTAATGAAATTTGCTTGCATGCTTGAATACACTAAAGGCAGGATGAACCAAAAAGTTATAAAGTTTTCATGCTTCTTTCTTTCTGTGTCTTACTTTGTGCTTTTCAAAGTTGTTTTGGTCTGCAGGCCAACCACAATTGACTGACTTCTTTCTGGAGCATCCTTTTCCTATTTAAGCTCTACAAAGCAATTTCCCTTTAATATGAGATGAGAAAAGAAATGATCTTCAAATCAGTTCACTGGAATTTAAGAGTAGCTGTTCATACTGGTACACATAATTTAATTTAATATAACTTCTTGCCAGAAAACTGCATAATCTGCTTTATCAGTCTTGTATAACTCATTTTAACAGATGGAAAATGTGGCCAAATGCAATTCATATTTCCTTGGTTAAAAATGTCTGTTAACAGCTCATTACATTTCTTTCCAACTTTACACATCACAGCTACATCCAATTTGTGGAAAATACATTTTTATCAAAATTTCTACTGAATGTTTTACATTTGTCTAAAGCTGTAGCTGTTATATTTAATTAGGCAGAACTTTTATTGAAAGAGCTGGAGCTTAAAATCAATTTATTCTGCTAATTTAAACCTTGACCTCTTGCTTATAAAGCCAAAGACGAAAACTTCTGTATCTTATTTTATAGCCTTGTAGTTGTCATGTTAAATATTAATAGTATGAGTTGTTGTGGTTCTTAATGCTAAATGCACTTCTAATTGGTTATAATTAATCAAATTTTCATGATAATGGAAGAAATTTTCCAATAATGCAACCTTTTCTTTTAAATTATTAAAACTGTGATTTTACTTAAGAATATAAAAATTATTGTACCTTTTTCCAATGGATAAGCCCTGGTTGGCTAAATGCTTATTATGAAGCTTGAGGAAAATAATGAAAGGCCTTGTTTGTGGTGCATAGGAAGCCACACAGATATTTTATCGACATTACCGACACTCTTAGTAATATTAGTAGAAGTAGTATGAGATCTTTCAGTCCTCTTCAGTTCCTGGTATGGCACCGAATGCTCTTTACCCACTGTATCCGACAGATGTGGCTTCACCATCATGACTTAGAGGAAGAGCTCTTCTTAACATCCAGCTACACTCTACATTCCGGACAGGCCTACCTCCCCACTTATCCTTCATTCATGCAGTTCTTCATGCCCACACATGTATATGTCACTCCCAACACAAGCTACTTCACAGACATTGGTAAGTCCCCAACCGTTCCTCTGACTGTGTGGTCACAAGGAGTCCATTGTCTAAGATTCCTTAAAACTCACCTCTTTGTTTTCATCTTCCTTTCCTAAGGACTACATAGCACTACTCATATAAATATTTCCAGGGGTGTTAATTTTGATTTTACCATATAAATTTACCTAGAGATAGGAGAGAGGTATATCTTGTTCTTCTTGCCAATCCAACATTAGCTTCTTTTTCTGTCTCAAAAGCCTCAGATCTTTTAAAGCTTTGTGTATAGCTTCTGCGATGTTCTAACGTTTCACAATTAAATGTTTCACAATGATCTTGTCTTTTCATGACTACTTCCCCCACAAGAGGATACTTCCCGTTGTGACCATCTAGGTTATTGTTTCTTAAACATCATGATTTTTTTTTTACTTGAAACTGAAAAATTTCGCAATTGAAATATCTCCTCTTGAATTTTACCACCACATTTTATTTTCTTCACATGAAATACTTAGTGGTTTACAGTTTGCCTGAAGCAGGGAGCAGTTGACAATATCTGGAGATGTTTTTTTGTTTGTTTGTCCAAACTGTGAGTTGAGACATTACAAGCACCTACTGAGTTAAAGCCTAAGCATACTCCTAAACATTTAATAAGACTCAAGACAGCTGCCTACAATAAAATTAATCTGCAAGACTCTCCACAGTGGTATATCAGAGAAACAGTGGCACAAAATGAATATTTCAAAACCTTTTGCATTTTTCTCAAAAATTTCTAAAGTCATAATTTCTCTCAGAAGAAAATAAAAAGTAAAACATTTTATAAGATTATAATCCAGCCATTTCTCTGATCTTTTCTCATATTCACGTAAAGCCCACTGGGACTCAGCCTTTACATCTACTATTCCCCTGTCTCAGGGGAGGGGCGGGTGTGCCTTCACATCTCAGATTCACCACTTTGGGCAATTTTGACATTTGTTCAACTGTTTTCTCAAAAACTCTTCATCCTCACAACTATCATTTTTGGCAACTAAATGGAAAAAATGAATAAAAAGTATTTTTGAGACTGAGCAAACACTATTTAGCTTAATAATTCAGGAGATACAAAAATAATTATTTGGCTTTATACTCAGAAAATATAAGACAACCACATAGTAAATAAAATACATTTTAAAAATGATATAATTTCTAAATATGTCTATGTCAGGATATAAATATTTAAACATTCAGAGAAACCAGATTTAGGCCTTTATCAAAATGTCAAAAGTAGGCACAGTTGAGGCAGCAAAATCATTTAGAACTGGTTAATTTAATGGTTATCTTCTTAAATGCCTCCATTTTTGAAAACAGTCAATTCAGAGAAATTTCTCAAAATTTCTCATATTGCTTCAATTCAGTTCCCAGATTAGCTCACATGTTCACTTAGTCGCATCAGAAATTCTTTTCCTAAGAGACAAATTTGCATGAGTAAAGAATGTTAATGAGACTTGTACTTAATCCTAGTATCAACTTGACCATTCTTCTATAATTTTCTTATTTCTAGGTAGATTTCTTTATGTTTTCTTATCAGTTGTTATAGCCAAACGACTCAGGTTTGTCAAGTGGTACAAATAGAAATATAAGCAGAAATTAATTTGAAATATTTACAAATATCCTTTTAAAGGCAAATGGTATTTTTATTCATATTAGATAGACTTTTTTGCTCACATGTGAATATAGTTCCTGTATTGAAGTAACCACTTCAAACAATGAGTTGCTGTCATGGTTTGTTTCTAGTTGTCCCCCAAAGCCTAATGGAGTCATGGGGTGGGGACTTCTAGAGTTTGAGATTAACCCATAATCCACTGGGATTATGATTGTGAGTACTTCCCCCAGTCTGGGGTGGATTGCCTGAATGTAATTTAAGAGAAAGACTTCCTCTCTGTAGCTATAGTTGGTGCTACTCCTCCATTTTTGTTCTTGCTCTTTTCTGCTGCTGCGAAAGGTTGCGCTCTGCTATGTGCCACTCTGCCTTGGAGCCAGCTGAGTGTGGACTGAAATCTCTAGCAACTGTGATCTAAATAAACCTTTCCTTCCTTCATTTTGGCTGTCAGGTATTTGTCCCAGGAATGAAAGAAGAGTAACTGAGACAGTCTCTTTGTCATAGAGATATACAACTAACTACTGTTCATGGGCCAGCAAGATATCTTATCTTGGCCTAAGTCCTGCTTAGGCAAGTGCAGGGACCATGGTTCTATCCCTGGCACCTCAGGCCACGTTAGCCCCTCCTTGGGTATACTGAGCCAGCCACCTGAGACCAGGAGTGATGGCCCACACCTAAAATTACAGTGCTGTGGAGGCTGAAAACAGGACAATCACTATGAGTCTGGGCTATGTAGTGAGACCCTGTAACCCAAATACATAAAAATTCCTAACTCCTGCTCAGATCTACCACACATAGAGAGTGATGCTAACTTGCATATATGATATAATGAAACACCACATTAATGCAGAACTATGACACAATGGAGTACCCTGCTACCTTTAGGCTGCTTGTTTGTAGCCTTTTAGATGAGAATGATTATACTTTTCCAAACCATTAAATTGTTGATTCCATATCAATTTCAAGAAAACCTACCACTCATGAAAGGGAAAGAATGGAAGTTACTCACAAAAGCCTGCAAGCAGATGTGATGTCATATTGTCTAAAATACAATTAATGGTTCCAAAAAATTTTTGTATTTTTCTCATCTACACTTATACTTCAAAATTTTAGAATTATTACATTACTAAAAAGGAAAGTATAGACACATCATCAATATTTCATAGTAAACTGTGAAGTAATAAATTTATGAATAAAATTAAAAGAATAATGGACAATTCTAAGGTTTACCTTGAGATTTTAAAGAGGAGAAGGCAAAAAGACAGGACCAAAAATTATCTTTTGGAGTCTTGATAACCGGGGAGTGATAGTATTTGAAAACAAAAGAAAAGATAGATAAATAAGATTTATACATTAATAAGTCTCAGTCCTATTTTAATGACAATCTTAATTTTTGCAACATTTGCAGAATGTCAGAGTCCTTGAAAAAGTAGCAAAAATTAAAGATTTAGATGTAATCTTAAACATTTTCAACATATTATACATCTAAAAATGACTCTTCAATGTAATAAATCACAAATGCACAATTTGCAGCAAATAAGAGTAAGAAAGATAATTAGAACTTAAGCCTAACTAACACTTGGGTGATAAAGTTTGGCTAATTGTGGCCTGTATGCTCAAGTTTGAGGTATAAACAGAAATTGAATCTGACCTTATAACTAAGCAAGCAAGTCCCAGCACATTAAAGTCCTCAAACTTCAGCCACTTTTAGGTCATCAGTGGAGTAAATCCTTTGCATACATGGGAAAGTACAACCACAGCCAGTTAGTTAATTTCTGGATTTCACTTCTTTATTTTTGCCTTTAGATATTACCTGTGTGTGTGGTGATGAGTAGTATATCATGAAATAACTTCGGGGTAGCAAGCTACCAAGGTATGGGAACTTATTTTTGCTTGAGTAAACTTCTAATTTATCTCAGATTTTTCTTTAAAAATGTGTGTTGAATATTTTGTCACTGCACCACTCTCAGATGCATACTCTTTGTTACTAATCTCATTGTTGAGACAAAACTTGATACCCAAAGCTAAGGAGGAAAGATTCATTTAGTTCAGCTTGTGGGAATTTCAGTTGAGAATTGGTTGGCCCCAAGGCATGATGGAACTTGGCAGAGTGGCAGCCATTCATGGGAGAGATGACAGCAAGCAAGAAAGCAAAGGGGAGACAAGGTTCTTTCTGTCCTTATATTGTATGCAAGCTAACCACTGTAGCATGGATGTAGCACACATACTGTTAACCCAACTTGCCAAACGAATAAGTAGACTTATATGCTAATTACAGACCCTTTATTCCAGCATCACATACTCTAGATTGGCCACATCAGAAAAGTTCATATTATGGAATGAAACATTGAAGGGACATTTAGTTACAAACCATAACATATAGCAACTGTTTCCAAAAGGTTAAAAGCTATGTATGAAAACATAGACTTTAAGAAAACTTTTGTTTTGAAAATTTTTTAAACGATTGCTATTATGGAAGGTTAAAAAATGGACCATTTCAACAATTATACAGTATAATTTTAACCAATTATACAGTTGAATTACTGTATAGTTCAACACAGGGTATTTTAAAATAACTTGTCCTTTATTATTAAAATAAACATTAATTAAGTAGGACATACAACTGCTATACTAAATTAAGTTATAACATTTGAGTCAATCACATTTATTTCTCATACTTCAAAAATTAACATAGTATTTGCAATATTCTGTCTTGTATTGTATAGCAGAAGCAAAAAGTAAAGCATTCATAAATATCTTAACTTTCAGGAAACATATGTTCCCTAGAAATTAGCAAAAAGACCAGAAATTAATAAATGTTTTCAAAATGTTTGTTCCATAAGAATAGACTATTTCTGATAGTATGATTTTCAGGTAGCATTTTAAGGGCAGGTTAGAACTGGTTGTAAGATGACGAACAGAAGTAAATAAGAGAATATCTGATAATCTGCATTGATTGACATAAAAAGCATATAGACTTGAATAAAAGAGGAAACTGTGTTTAATTTGATAGAGAACAGTCATCAGGACTTTATACATCAGTCAGTAGGGGCCCTACATATTTTGTAGCAGCAAAGTAATTTTAAAATATTGTTCTTTGGAAAGTAAAACCTAACAGCCTTGAGATGAACTCAGCAGAACTTGGTAAAAGATATAAATATAAAAGACATTAATATTTTATTTATTGACAAATGTTTGATTTAACTGGAACATCTTTTAATAACAGCTGAACTAGCATTCAATTTTCTTACATTTCTAACAAAATATGTACCAGTTGGAGGACCAACTTTTTATTCAGGTATAGGATATACAGCTTTGCAATTTAAAAAGTGTTTACCAGGTCAGCAAGATAGTTCAACAGACTAAGTGCCTGCTTAGCAAGCACAGGGACTGGGGTTCCCCAGCACCACAGCCCTGCCCACAGGTGCACTGAGCCAGCCACCAAGACCTGGTGTGGTAGCGCAGGCCTGTAATCCCAATGCCGGGGAGGCTGAAGAAAGGAAGATCACTATGAGTCCAAGCTGCATAGTGAGACACTGTACCAAATACTTTTTTTAAACAAAAGCAGAAAAAAACCTAAAAAGTATTTACTACATTTTTTCAATCTATTCCAAATTTAATTTAACAAAAGTCTGTAAAATACACACTATTTTGTCCATATATTAATATTATAAACTGTCAATATGATAAACTCTGAGAGCATTGCAAAATTTCATGCTTTTATGTGTTGATCAAAGTCCACTAGGTTTTTCCAAGAAGCATGTTAATGAGAAACACAATGAAAATTTGCTTTGTTAGTATTTGGAGTGTTGTTGCCAGTCTCTTCAGCCCTCTGCTTCATGTTACCAGAACTTGCCTCTTGACCTTACTCTCTCAGAAGAGTCTGTCTCCACATACATACGCCTCACTGCTACTCGACATTTCCCCCTGCTTATCTCTGACTTCTTGCTTCTCTCCCTTTACCTCTAGACCCTTCCCCTGGCAAGGCTCCTATGAGAGTTGACCGAATGCTCCCAAGGTTTTGTTTTTTTTTTTGTTTTTTTTTTCAGTCTTCAAATACTCTTATTTCATTGTATATGCTCGGCAATGAGCTGTTTTCTCACAATAATTCAGGCAAGTGCTGTAATTTATTCAGCCTGGGTTACTAATTTACAACATCACCAATGAGATCTACCCAGAGTAATAGCTGTTTTAATCACTAAATCTAAAAAGATAAGGTAGCGTCTTCAGATCACAGTGTGTATACTCTTAAGTGTGAAAGCAAGTATAGCGAATTATTAACATATAACCAAATATCTTAAAGAAAATGCCAAATGATAGGTACATTCAAAGTTTAAGGAATTTCAATATATAAATAGTTGTGAAGAAATCTATTATTCTATTTTATATTAGATGCCTTTTTTGGACCATGAAGCATGAAAAAACCAAGGCAAACAAATCTAATTATTCATAACTCATTATCCAAAGAAGATGAGATCTTGTACAGTTACAACTCATAGCAACACCACACTTGTAACTCTGTAATTTTATTGACCATGTTTTAAATGTATGTATTAT
>NW_004524673.1:997966-1021304 GCF_000260255.1 Octodon degus
ATATATAAAAGGATTTGGGAAGTTTGCTTTTTATTCAAGAAAAGAAACCTTTTTTTTAAATTTAGTAATCAGGATGTATCTCAGGGCCTCCTTACTGAGCTGCATCCTCAGATGTTTTTAAGGCAAGGCCTTGTTAAATCACTAAATTGCTGAACTAAGCTTTAATTTGTGATTATCCTGCCTTAGCCTTCCAGAGTACTGGGATTATAGATTTGTACTGCTAACTCTGGCTACTAAAGCAACACATTTCAATTTCACATTTTGAGCTTGGTTTTATTAACTATCTCAGTGTTTCTTAGAGGACTCTGGAAATTAATTAGAATAAATCTCTTTTAAATGGCTGTTTTGGGTAAAAAATATGTTCTGTCATAAAGGGTAACTTGCAACAACCAAATATAGAAGTGTTAAAAAATTTTAGTGAGATTTTACTATATGGCGTGTATTAATAGCTACAAGAAAGAAATTATTAATTACACAGTTTATATCCTCAGAGTCATTTAATACTCAAGCTAGTAACAGATCCATAGTAAAGTAATTATCTTGAATGAAATTCTAATGGCTCTGCAGTTTGGAAAGCCATTAAAAATGACTTAATGTTATTTTTCACAAATGTTTCTGGTATTTTAAAACACATATAAATGTTTGTTTAGAGGAAAAGACAAATGTTATCTATGATGAAATAAATTTGGAAACATTAAATTTATTTCTGTAACCTCATAAGAATTAATAAATATGTTAATATGCTGCTAAAGTTCCAAGAATAAAAAATATGAAAAACACAGAATATCTTCATTTTCTTTATCTTTGGGTAACTTCTTTTTTCTTTTTTTTTTTTTTTTTGCAGAACTGGGAATTGAACTCGGACCATTGTGCTTGCCAGGGAAGCACTTATTCCACTGAGCCATCTCCCCCGTCCACACTTGGAGTAACTTCTCAGATTTCTTTTCCTGACAATGAGTTGGTGCAAGTTACAATGTAGTGTAAATGACATCCAGTAGGCAATAAAGGCCCAGGCCCATCAGGGGACCGCAGAGCGTATTTAAAGTGCTGTTTGGGACTATTAGGAAATTATTCATAGGTGAGTCACTGTTTTCTAAGAATGGTCTTAAAATAAAACCCCAAATTTTACATACTTAATGTTGTACTGGCCCTACTAATTTTTCCTTAACTGACTTGATTCTTCTAAATTCTGTGAGATAGAAGTGTAATTACATTTACTTTATAGAAAAGATCTGAGTAACAGAGCTGCGGTTCAGACCTACTTCATCATATTGAAACCATCTGTGATGAAATATTATTGTACTTCTTTTTGCAATGAGTCCTTTTTTCAAAAAAAAAAAAAAACTATAGGAAACTTCTCTTGTTTAATGGAAAGCTTTCACATCGAGCAAATATTGTGTGCTTATTATAATTGCTTATGGAATATTTACAAATAAGTGCCATAAGAGCAGATCTCAGTTAGATGGTATTTCAGAATGAGAACTTGGAAATGTTGTAGAGATTCACTGGGTCTGTCCGCAAAAATAGCTTGATGTAATTCCAATATACTGTCTCAGGTGTAACCACTCTGACTGCCCTGTGTAACACTGGATAATATTCCTCAAATAGTTTCACAGCATAGGATATACCAAGTGGTACATATAGCCATCAGATTTGATGTGTAGTGTTTTACTGTTTATCTTGTCATTAAAAACAGAGAAACCATGTTAGATGTGCTGGTATTAGCATGCGATAAAACTAGCACATTCCAGCTTAGATATAAGCCGCTATGTGTTTACCATTGCATAATTTTCATGCACCCAAACACACTTTTGTACGCATTGTTCTTGTTGCAACCCTGAAGCATTCTTAGGTCATCAATGAAGACTATGCTCTGTATAGTCCTGCACCTGCCTCTTTCTTTTGCAGCTTCTCAAAAGCTTCTGGCTACTGTTCATGGTCCGTTCATTTACGCAAGATTTTACAACAACATATATCCTTACATAAAATATGTCCAGCTGTAGTATCCCACAACATATAATACTAGAATTTCTTTTCAAGTACATACTGAGGCATTTTCAGTAGTATATACTGTTACACTAACACAATATTCAATAAATTTCAGAATTGCTATAGGTGTTCTAGCCATCACATCTTTGTTCTAAGGAGAAAATGAAAAATTGGGGTAAATAAGAGAAATCTTTCTTTAAAGGCAACTTTCTGGAAAGGGTCATAGAATGTTTGCAGTAATATTTCATTATGCAAAACTTAACCACATAGGTACAAACGCACCCAAGAAGCTGGGAAATTAATGTCATTCTACTTGTAAATATCCAGCTAAAAACTCAGTTTTATCATTTAGGTTCAGGATTAAAAGAAAAGCTGTTTGATACAAAAATTGAGATAAGATAAGTTTTCAATCTGCAAAATGTGGGATAGTTTTCTTAATAGCAGCATAACTAATACAATTCTTCTGAAACTCTAACTTTCTCATTTTCCCATCCTTCTTGAAATAGTGATGGCTCTGGTACATTTAACATATTTGATAGTGGTAGCAGTTTCTTAGATATGTTTATTTTCAAACTGATTGACTTTTATAACATAAATATGGGCATGTTTGTATACAACAATCATGTAATATATCAACTAATGTCTAATGATTGAGAGAAAAATAGTTTGATGGAATTCCAATATACTGTAAAATATCAGTTAATTGTCATAGTGGGAAAACATTTAGTAATAGATGGAATACTATGGCAAACTCTAGTGCTTAGCTGTCATTCAGGCCCTTAGCCCATCCTCCCCTTAAAAATAATATTTGGCAAGGAATTCATATTTTACAGGGTCTATGATATTATAAATTGTGAAAGGATCAAAACATTAGACACATAAAATATGAAAACTTGCCGTATTAGAAGTGACTAAACATGACTCAGTCCTATATGTATAAGCATAGTGAAATTCAGTTGAAATGCTTTGCACACTGAGGAAAACACTTAGGTATGATCTTACGAAAGTTCAAAGGTCCAATATGAAAAGAAAATACAAACATAACTTTTAAATATAGCTTTTTTAATTTCAAAATCTGTGTTAATTTTATTTTATTTTTAATACCAGAAAGACATTGTACCAGTTACTTTTCTTTTATTGCTGGTGCAAAATACCTGACACCCAAAATTAAGGAAAGAAAGTTTTATTTAAGTTGCAGTTTGTGGAGATTTCGATCTATGCTCAGTTGGTTCCCAGGCAGAGAGGCACCTGGCAGAGGGCAGTTGTTCACGGTGGCAGAAAACAGAAAAACAGTACGAGCAAAGAGGGAGGAAGAGCAGCACAGAGCAAGCCTTTTCCTTTCCTAATGTTGCATTCAGGCTATCCTCCCCAGGGTGGATGTAGCGGTCATATCCATAAGGTCAGCATTGGATCATGAATTAATCACGAGCTGTAGTAGCCCACCCCATGACTGTATGAAGCTTTGTGAGGATCTCTAGACACAAACCATAATATTCTACTTTTGACTCTCCAGAAACCTATGAACATTCCTTTACATAAAAGGTATTGTAGTCCATGTCTAAGAGTTGCCAAAGTCTGAAAAGTTTCAGCATTGTTGATAAAATGCACTTCTCAAGTCTCCAAAATCGAAAGCAAAATCTTAGCTATGAGCCTAGGTACAAATGAAAAGTTAAAACCTTCCAACATTCAAAGGCACAAGAAAAACATTACAATTCCTAAATGTACAAACAAGGGGATACAAACCATTGGGACCAAAGAAAGTCAAAAATCATCATGGCAAACAATAGAGCCTGTAGTACCCTATGGAACATCTGAAGCAATTTGTGATAAATTTTAAGTTCCAAAGGCCTTATGTAGCTCTGCCCCATGGCACTTCTCAGGGCTGTAGCTCCCATGGCTTCTCTATTAGGCCTGCTTTGCTCTCTCCTTGCAGCTTTCGTTAGATGATCCAGGTTTCTGGCTTTTCCAAACTTCTGGGTTCTCCACAGAACTTTAGGCTACTCATCACAGCTTCCTAAACTGATCCCTCAGGAGCACACTGCCTGGCCTCCCCGGCCTTCTGAAATCTACGTGGAAGCCTTCTTAATTACAGAACTCTTTCATCCTGCATGCGCCAAAAACAGTACAACATGGATAATCTCATGGTCCACTGCCAGCTGGAGTAGTAGTCAGGTTATCTTCTCTCCTGTCTGTAGGGGTCAAGGACCTGGACTGCTGAGCACTCGGAACCTGGCTTTGAGGGACAAATTCTCTAGGTTGCTGTAATTCTGGGATCTGGTGCGGCCACCACTACCGTTCTGGTATTCTGTGGATTTCTTCTCAATGCAAAGTCTTCCACTTGTGTAGGGTTTTTTTCTTTTTATTTTATTTATTTATATTTTTTTATTTTTAAAGAATACAAAATAGTGATAGGGAAAAACATTAGAAATGATACAAGATTTCACTAAACAAAGTAATAGTGATAGGAATTCAACAATGGTTGCTGTATTATATGTTGCTATCTTCAGATTAGTTGTTGCTTACCAGATATAATCATGTAAAATTATTTTAAAGAAAAAACAAAAGAAAAACAAAGGTTACAAGGGGTAGAGTCTTTCTGCTTCTTGTGTTGCCCGCAGGCCATCTCTTCTGTTTGTTCTCAGCAATAGACATTGCCTTACCTCTATCTTTGCATGCCACAGATTTATTGGAGTTGATTTTCTGACCAAACTCACAATGCTTAAAGTCATCTTGCTGGATTTCTTGCTCTTGATACTCAACAAAAATCTGACTAAAACCCTCTAGCACTAGCCACCCTTAATCTTAGTCTCAGGCAAAGTCTCTAGACATGAGCAAAATGCAGACAAACTTTCTGCTAAGCAATAACACACATCATTTGGAGTCTAATAACCAATGCAGTCCATCCCAGAAGCCTAAGATTTTTCAGCTTTACTCTTTCAGATAACATCTCTGAAACTTTCCAAATTCTTCCCATAAACCATTCCATAACACATACACACACACACACACACACACACACACACACACATTTTAATTAGAAGAATAATATTTAAAATAATTTTCAATGCCTTCAAGTTACATTTCATCTTTGAGTTTGTGCAATTGCAATTATTAGCTTTGTAAATATTTGTGTACAAGTCTTTGTGTAGTTGAATGTCTTTACTTTCCTTGACTGCTTAATAATGACATTGTTGGGTCATAAGAAAAGTTTATGTGAAAATTTACAAGAAACTATCAAAGTGTCTTCTGTAGTAGCTGTAATCTTTTGCACTCTTAAGTACAGAATATGAGATTCTAATTACTTAATATCTTCACCAGCATCTTATAATTCAATACTTTTATATATTTTACTATTAATTAATTTTGTTATAATAATGTTATGTTTTTCATTTTAATGATAGTAATTCCTTTTTTTCTCATAAAACTTTGTTTTGAAATGGGTCTCAAAATTCTGTGACAGATTTTTGTGCAAGTTATTTCCATTAAAAGTATTGATTTTAAAAACTAGTAATTTAAAATTATCACACAAAAAATGGTCCACAAAACAGTCTCTTGTCCTTCTGAAGGCTTTACGATTCATTGTTATCATTAACCAGTTTTTCACTCTTCAACTTAAGTGGCCAATTGGGAGAAACAGTTCTGAGAGTGGTCTGCCATCACCCATTAAGACTGGGGTAGCAGGTGGCAGGGATAGTATTCATTTAGCCTTCTAGCCTTCTGGGCAGACTTGGTGACCTTGCCGGCTCCAGCAGCCTTCTTGTCACAACTTTGATGACATCCACAGCAACTATCTGTCTCATATCACGAACAGCGAAAAGACCCAGAGGTGGGTAGTCAGAGAAGCTCTCAACATACATGGACTTCTCTGGAACCCTGTCAACAATGGCAGCATCGCCAGATTTCAAAAACTTGGGCCCATCTTCCAGCTTCTTACCAGAACAGTGATCAATCTTTTCTTTCAGCTCAAAAAACTTCCAAGCACTGTGAGCTGTGTGACAATCCAGGTCAGGGGCAAAACCAGGGCAGATCTGGCTGGAATGGTTCAGGGTACTCACCTGAGCAATGAAACCAGCTGCTTCCATTGGTGGCTCATTTTTGCTGTCACCAGCAACAATGCCACTCGGGAAATCTTTGACGGATACGTTTTTGATGTTGAGGTCCACATTGTCCCCAAGAAGAGCTTCACTCAAAGCTTCCTGGTGCATTTCAACAGACTTGACTTCAGCTGTGACAGTGACTAGAGCAAAGGTGACCACCATGCTGAGGTGAAGGACACCAGTCTCCACTCGTCCCACAGGGACTGTGCCAATAGCACCAATTTTGTAGACCTCCTGGAGGGGCAGCCACAAAGGCTTGTCGTGGGGTGAGTGGGTGGAGGATGCAATCTACAGCTTCAACCAGTGTGTTTCTGTGGACATTGCCATCTGCAAGAGTGAACTTCCATCCTTTGAACCAAGGCATGTTAGCACTTGGCTCCAGCATATTCCGCAATGATGAAGACATATATTAGCTAATATAAAATATTGATGAAAGTTTTTGGATAAAAAAGGTTTTCATTTTTAATGTATATCCTCATTTGAAAATAAAAATACACACTGCATACAAGAACTGAATAGAATAACTGCAAAAATACAAATAACACCAAATGCTCTCTTAGTTGTGGAAATACTGTTAATTCTCATTTTCTATTTAATACTTATTGATGTTTTTAGAGCTTTTAAAAATCAATATAACCTCTCATTTATCATACAATTTCCTTGCATTAAAGCACCAACAAATTAATACTAAAAACTACAATTGCATGGAACTCAAAGAATTAAAACTCCCACTACTCCTTACTGAAGTTTGTGTAAGCAGCATATTCAGGCCAAAGTCAAATATGACATCACTCATAACTTCTTTATTGAATACTTGACCTAGTACTATTCAGGAATACTAGGGTTCTGCTCTGAATGTTTCTGTGTATCTTTTCCTTCAGCTTAACTTTAAGTAATTATTATTAGGATTGGGAAGATGACATGTGCTCAAATAAAGACAAAGGTAAAGAACCTCGTTGAGCATCTTCCCAGCATCAAGTACTCAACAGGAAGCATGAATGTGCCTAATACTTAAGAAAATGCTGTTTGGAACATGAAGTACTACTTTTTAGATGACAACACATATAATTACACAGTTAGGAGCTAGTAGATTGTGGGGCTGGGAATACAGCCTGGGGTCAGGGACTTGCCTTATATATACAGGGCCTGAATTGTTTTTTGTTCTGTTTTTTTTTTATGCCAGGGATCTAACTCCAGACCTTGTGCTTGCCAGGCAGAGATATCTTATGCCACTGAGCTATATCTCCAGCCCTAAGGCCTGAGTTCAGAACCATGGATTTGAAAAAACAACAACTAATAGGATTCACAGCTATGATGGATTTTGTCATTAATTTTGGAGATTTATTTAATATATCTGCCTTTCTCCTATAAATAGTATATTTCCTTATGTAATATAAAAACTATTTTTTTCTATTTACTCTTAGAATTCAGTCCATTTTATTAATTCTTTACCTATGTCTTTACTTAATTCTCATAAAAGTGGTTTTGGTTACCCAGAACTGTTTAATAAAATTATTAATTGATAGGCATGGTCAGCCGAAACTTTTTGAATTCTTAGAAATACATGTCCCCAAAGCTAAAACTGATTTCGCTTTGCTTTGACACTGCTTAGCTGAATTAGATCCTTCTGGTCTGTGAGTAATACTTCCTTTTTCTTTTACCATAATCTTAATTTAACTGAAACATTCATTATAAAAAAGTAAAGATAGTAGAGTTTATTTACCCGCTGTAAGAGTTTTTTTTTTTTCTTGTTTGTTTGTTTTTTCTATGTTTGTTTGCTTTTTTTCTCCTGCTTGGCAATTTTTTAATTCCCAAATTGAACTGTAGCTTTTCTTTTACCTATTTATATTGTAAACAAAGTTTGCCCAGTATATTTACTCACAGACCCGATTGCTAAAACATATAATGAGAACCTTTATTTTTCTCATTTCACTTGAAATCACCTTCTTGGATTCTTGCTAAAAAGTTCTTTCAAAATGCTCTCTAAGAAACTGGGAACTCTTCCAGGTTCTTCCTTTGACATAGTTACACTAACTGGTCTCTGGATTATTCCATCATTCTCAACAATATCATCATTAATTTGCTGCCTGTCTTAAGTAACTGTTAATGATGCTGAATGAACGTTTTCTAAAAGGTCCAGTACAGGAAACAAATATAATTCTGATTGAAGAGCACATGGGGAAGCAAATGATTTCGTTTTGTTTTGTTTTGTTTTTTATATTTTTAGGGAAGGATCTTCAAGGTGTTCAGGGTCTCAGTACTAGATCAGACTTGTAGTGATTCTCCTGTTTACAGCCTCCCAAGAACTGGGATTACAGGTGCATATCACCACGCACAGTCTCAATTGTGGGCTCAGTGCTCACTGGGGCGGGGCTAGCACTGCAGGCCTGGAGATAGAATCCCCTGTCCCTGTGTCTTCTAGCAGGTGCTTTAATCTGTTGAGCTATTTGGCTGACCCAACGAATGATTTGAGTTTTAGTTCTGATTCCTGCTTTTCTTCACCACAGCTAAATTATTACCAAAGCATTTTTTTTGCCCACAATTTTATTGAGAAACAAATAGCAATGAGACAGTTTCAAACTAAACTGGTAGGACAGTTTCAATAATTAACACATTTCATACATTCTTCCTAGTGGTTCATTGCTGTACAAGATGCAGACATGATATCCTATTTACAAACACTATTAGAACAAATCCCTCTATTCATTAAGAGAATGTAACTATATATCTATCCTAACCACTCTGAATGCACAGATACAAAATGGGCATTCATTTGTATCCCCTTTTTTTGTTAGGCTCCATCATTTAAATATTATAGGTGTGTAAACTCAGCAAAATATTCTAAAAGAGTCCAGTAGTCCATAACAGTATTGGGTCTTCCGCTTCACTGGCAAATGTCAGAAATTGTTGACCTGAATCCCCTGCAGCTCAACATAACAGCATGTCTTTACTTCTTATACTTCGTTTTTATACTTTCTGCTGGATTGTTAAGACCAGGGTAAAGCAGGACCTACGCAACAAGAGTTGTGGCTTTTGGGTCTGATAAGGTCAGTGAAATCCCCTCAGGATTTATCCTGAGATCCTGTACCTCAGATTGTAGAACCTTTGTCAGTGTCAGCCATGTGGATGAGTCACGGCCATTGCTTGGCCACTGTGCTCTCTGTGAAAGCCTGAGAGAATGTTTTCTCTCCACGTGACTCTCCTTAGGCACACTCTACATCATTGATCACTTTCCTCTTTGACCCCATAATCTTCTTGATCAGAAAATTTGGGACACTATTGAGTTACATGACATTACAGTACAAGTTCTCGTATGTCCTGAGTCTTAAGTGACCTTGGAAGGCTAGGGCCAAAATGATGGCTTTCCTTGCGGCCCTCCTTTTTCTCTAATTTTGGTCTGCAAACTTAGGTTGTTAACCATCCAGAAGACAAGCTTACTGTTATTACCATACAACCTAGGCTGTTAAGCTTAACCTCACTATCTGTCTGAATATCAAACATCTTAGGCATAACATGGAACAGATATTTTTCATCAAGTATTGATATGTTGAACTTTAAGTCCCTATAAATATGATGAAAAAACATTTAAAAAATAGAATAAAGTTTTAAAAATAGTCATGAAGAATCTTATACTTCTTATGTTTACACATAAGTCCAAAAATCTCACCATATACAACATTGAAGTAGGACAGTCCCATGATATTCCTTTTCCTATCTCTTGCCTTCATTCACCACCCCCTTCTTTTTGAACAATCATCTACTTGAAAAACAATACAGCAGCAACTGGCATGTCATGACAAGCAGCCCATATTCAGAAGACCAGAATAACAGGCACTCCAAGCATGAAACTACTATTACAGATTACCATCTGCAGTGCAGTTGCTTAGTTCACAGGTATTAGTATATATAGTTAGTCAGAGTGAGAATCTTTCCAATGAACTGCTAGATTCAAAAATCTTCTGGAGATTCTCAGGATCATTGCCTTGCCCGTCTTCTACATATAACTGTATGGCTTGATATTGTCCTGTTTCCTAGCTCTTCTCTTTTCCCTCTCTTCATTAGTTCTCAAGATCCTGCTTTCCTTTTACTTGTGTTATACTTTTCTATTTGTATTTCTTCTTTTGAATTCTTATAGTAGGGAAATTATACAATATTTACACATGTGTGCCCATCACCTGAGGAATGGTTGAAAAAGATGTGGTATTTTTACACAGTGGAGTATTACTCAGCGATAAAGAATGATAAACTCGAAGGATTTATATTGAAGTGGATGCCACTTGAACATATACTCATAAGTGAAATAAACCAAAGAACTTTTGAAACAAAAATTTTTCTGCAACAGCATCCTTACCAAGAAATTCACCAAGGCACAATTTCAGGGCTTGTAAAGTAAGTGGAGGTGATACTCTTATAAATCCAGCAGAAATACATTTGTTAACAACTTCTATATATACAGTATTTAGCTTATAGTGCCATGATCCTTCAGGGACATAAAAAAAACATAAAGCTCCACCAAGTCTGATGAAGAAGGTCAACTTGGATTGAGTGACAAATGCATCAGTGTCTGCAAGTTGTAATCATCAGTTGGAATTCTGGTTCTTCTAACTTTCTTCATGTAAGTAGTATTGCATACAACATTTGATTTTTTGGCTGGTTTAAAATAGCGTTGCACTTACTGCAGGTCAGCTGTTGTAGCATGCAGCATCCAATGCTCCATTCCACTAGTGCGTTTCTCCCTGCAGTCTGCTGGAGTCACCTGCCCTCACTGTGTCTCTGTAGGTTCGACCCTCCTCTCATGCCATAAGGCAGGAGTCAGGGAGAAAGTTAACAGTTTGCTCCTTCTTTTTCTACTTTATGGTCAATCTTTTCACTTTCTCTGTGGGCTTCAATTTTTCCTTTAGATTCTTCTTGGGTCCCAGGAGTCCATCTTGCTCCTTTTCTTTCTCAAGTAGCTATTTTTCAATGTCTGCATTCCAAATCTTAAAGAGTTTGATTTGTTGCCTTTTACTGCTGCATCATGTTCCCTCTGCCCAGGTCAGCCTGTCTGGAGAGGAAACAATGGAGGCCGGGCCTCGACCCGCATCCAGTCACTGCAGCCGCTGTCAACCCCCACAGACCTCTGCCCCAGCCCTGCCCCTCCCCAGGCTCATGCCTGGAGTGTGCAGAGCCAGCAGTTTTCCTAATTCTTAATCACGGAGTTTTATTTTTATATGTTATTTATGCATTTTGTTCCTTTGTAAATCTTCTATAAAAATAATTTTAACACTTTCGTTAATAAACTTTAATTAGGAAAGAAATATTTTCAAACCATTTTTATGTCCATTAGGAGAATACCAACATGCTGGAAAGTTCCTTTGTACACTGCACTCAATTTTACATATTATTATTTTTTAATACCAGCAAAAAGTATTTGCTACAGCTAGCAAATGAATATTTTAATATATTCTAATTAACTGAAATCCATACCTTATTCACAGATATTTATTTTAAGTTTTCAATGAGAGGTCAATACTGTTTTCTTCTCATGGGAATCAAATTTCTCCAGTGATGGATATAGTGCATTTAGTATTTTCCTGTGTTGCTTGAGCATAACCCAAATCATCATTTATTTTTTAGTTTCCTTATTTTCTGGTACTACCAAGTGCTCCTGCTATTATCTGGTTTGTTTTGCCATACAATAGATCTTGGATAGTATGATAGTTTTCTGTTGCTGGGACAAAATATCTGACATAAACAACTTATAAGGAAAGATTAATTTTGGTGTATCTTCTTTTTTTAATGCATTTGGTAGAGGGTCTCACTGGGCAGCTTGTACTCATAGTGATTCTCTTGTTTTCAGCCTTCCCAGCACTGGGATTACAGGCATGCACCACCATGCCCGGACTCAGTGGCCAGCTCAGTGTGCCCGAGGGTGGGCCACTGTGGAATGTGGTGCTAGGGATCAGACAGTGGTCCCTGAGCTTGCCTAAGCAGGCATTTAGTCTGCTGAGCTATCTTACTGGCCCTGGAAAGATTAATTTTGGATCATGGTTTCAAAGATTCACATTGATGCTCACTTGACTCTGTTATTTCTGTCCCACTGTGCCAGTGGGAGAGTGCAGATCTCAAAGACAAGCGCATGGAGAGCCTTTGGAATAACTTGAGAGTAGAGAACAGAAAAGGGATCCTAGAAAGGATATGTCCTTCAAAAGCATACCCTGTGTGAGTCACTTCCAAATGTCCTTTCAGATTTTAACTCATAAATGGGTTAGCTCATGATGAAATTAATGTCCCGAAAAATCTACTCTTTCAAGGAATCTCTGTCTAACTAAGTTGATCATCAAGATTAGCTATCACAAATAGATCTTTCCTTAAGGAGGATTGCTCCCTCTTCCTGGAGAATGACATTAAAATAAAGTTCTGAGCGTTCTGATGTGTCTAAGCCAACTGAATTTTCATTGTGTCTAGGGATCCTTGGTTGACGGAAAGGAAATATATATGACACACCAATCTGCATATGCACATTCTATAAATATTTTCAATGTAAGTGTGAGGATAAACATTAAGATAGAAGAGAGAAACACTAATGTTTCCAACTTCACACCACCTCCAACTGAATCATTGTGACCCTTCTGGCCCTCACTTATATCTACATTTATAATTCACCTGTGTGAAACTTGGACTCTACCCTTTGGCATCCATTTACCTCAGTGTTAAATTACAACACTTGTGCATTGCAGTATTAGAATTGCTAATCCACAGGGGCTGGGGAGATGGCTTAGTAGAATAAGTGCTTGCCTGGCAAGTACAAGGGCCTAAATTCAATCTCTGGTTCCTCAAAAAAAGAAAAAAATTGTTAACCCATATTCCCAAGAGATACAAGAGGGAGCTTTGTTAAGTAGAGTAGGTAACTTTTGCTCTCAGTCTTAACAGTTTCATTTATCTTGTAAATTACTCCAGTAGCAATTTAATCATGTACCCCACTATATATGCATTCTATTTTTCCCTTTCATGAAGTTTTTCATACATTTTTAATGAAGCTAGATGGATTTTTAAAATTCTGTCATTGTGGAATTCCCCCAACCTCATAAATATGATTTCATTAATATCTTTTATCCTTTTAAATATTTTTCAACTGATGCAGAGTATTTGTCAATTTTATTTGATAGAGCATAATAAATAAATACATTTATGGAAAATCTAAAGCTCCAAACATGGAAATTAACACTTCCATCCCATCAGTTATTTATCATATCTCTATGCTGCAAAATTTTGAGACTTCTTCATTTAATTCAAAATATGAAGTAACTTATTTTTGATTATTGTTATTGTACAGCTGATTCTATCTAACCCTACATATCGTCCTGCCACACTTTATCCTCCTTATCTCTTCTACTGTCTAGTGACCAGAATTTTACCCTTAACTTCTATGAATATCAACCTTTTTTTTGAGCTTTTATAAATATTCTGAAAAAGAGAAAATTCACTGTCTTTCAGTGTCTGTCTTATTTCAGTTAACACAGTATGTTCCAGTTTTATTAATATTGGTACAAACAATACCAATTCACTCCTAATGGTTGGATAATGTTCTACTATATAGACTTAAAACAATAAAAATAAAAGACAGCATGCACTTAAAAAAATACACTTAGGGCCGGCAAGATAGAGTAGCAAACTAAGTGCTTGCTTAGGCAAATGCACGGGCCAAGATTGGATTCCTGGCATCACATGCTGCAACAACCCCATCCCCAGGCATGCAGAGCCAGTGACCTAATCCAGGAGTGTTGTCACACACCTGTAATCTCAGCACTAGGGAGGCTGAAAACAGGAGGATCACTATAAGTTCAAGCTGCACAGTGAGACCCTGCGCAAAATAGTTTGAAAAACAAACAAACAAACAAACAAACAAGCCAAAAGGATACACTTAAAGACCTCAGTGGACAACAATGTTTGGTTGAATAAAATTCTTGAGCAAAAGCAAAATAAGCAAGAGTACAAAAATAGGATTATCCCTAAGGAACTTCTGACTAACAAAGTAAAGATGCAACCTGTAGAGTAAAAGAAAATATTTATAAACTATCTGACAAGAGACTAATGCGTACACTATATAAAGAACTAAATATACCCTAAACTATAATTTCAAATTTTTAATAAATGACAAATTATCTAAAGATATATTTTTCAAAAGATGACATACCAATAGTGAAAACATGTCTGAAAAAAGTCTCAACGTTATTAACAAACATGGAAAGGCAAATCAAAATCACAAATGAGATATTAATTAATTCCACTTAGTTTTATTACCTTCCCAAAAAATTTTTTTGAC
Source organism: Octodon degus (assembly GCF_000260255.1). Taxonomy (NCBI): domain Eukaryota; kingdom Metazoa; phylum Chordata; class Mammalia; order Rodentia; family Octodontidae; genus Octodon; species Octodon degus. The sequence goes on from NW_004524673.1 coordinate 1,012,358, forward strand.
AAAAATAAATGAAGGTAAGAATGTGGAGAAAAAGGTGTTCACCTAGTCTGATATCTAAAAGGTAAGTTATTGTAGCTATTTTTGAAAAATAGTATTGAAATTCCTCAAGGAAAAAAAAAAGGGCCAGTGAGATAGCTCAGTGGACTAAGTGCCTGCTTGGGCAAGTGCAGGGGGTGGGGTGATCCCTGGCACCACCCCAGGCCTGCTGAGCTGGTGAAGGAGTCCAGGTGTGGCGGTGCATGCCTGTAATCCCAGCACTAGGGAGCCTGGAAGCAGGAGGACCACTACAAGTTGGAGTTGCGTAGTGAGACCCTGCACACACACACACACACACACACACACACACACACACGCATGCACGCATGCACGCTCTCTCTCTCTCTCTCTCTCACACACACACACACACACACACAATAAAATAAAAATGGAATTATGATAAGACCCTCCAGTCCCACATCAGGGTACAAATCCAAACAATTGAATAGAGCTACCTGCACTTTCTGGTTTCTTTTATGTTCATTGATGGATGTATGAAGCAATCACAGTATATGTAAATAGTTTTAAAACTGTGTACACTTGTATTCTTTTTTATTTGTTTATTTATTTGTGATACTAGGGATCGAATTCAGGGCCTTGGGCTTGTCTTGGCCAGGCAAGCACTTATGCTGCTGAACTATATCCCAAGGCCCTCACTTGTACCCCTTTTTCTTTTTTCTTTTCTTTCTTTCTTTCTTTCTTTCTTTCTTTCTTTCTTTCTTTCTTTCTTTCTTTCTTTCTTTCTTCTTTTTTTATTTCCTTTTTTTTTTTTTTTTTGGCAGAACCAGGGATTGAACTCAGGCCCTTGCTCTTGCCAGGGAAGCACTTATTCCACCAAGCCATCTCCATGACCCTCTCTTTCTTTTCTTTTCTTTTCTTTTCTTTTCTTTTCTTTTCTTTTCTTTTCTTTTCTTTTCTTTTCTTTTTTTAATCTATGTATTTGGTATGAGGTCTTACTAGGCAGCTCAAACTTCTAGAGATCATCCTGTTTTCAGCCTCCCAGCACTGGGATCTCAGGTGTATGTCACCACGCCCAGACTGGGAAGAAGGCTCAGTGTGCCTGGGGGCAAGGCCAGCACGGCATTTGTCGCTTGTATTCTTTATGTTTAAATTTCTTTGGGCTTAGAGAAATGTATATGTTTAGATATTGAAGCATTACACAGAATACATTTATAGCCTTAAATTCCCCTCTCCTTCATTTATTCAACTCTCTGTTACACAAATACACTGGTAACTTTGATGAACTCATGTATTAGTTTTATTAATTTTATAGTAAATTCTGTGGAGTCTTCTATTAGCCTGAATGTAAGTGAAGATTACACTATGTTCTGTTTTCCAATCAAAAGGGACCTATCTATGCTTCTCATTTCTATACATGGCTGCATGTAACATAAATGTTAAAGAACTTCATTATCTTAAATACTTGGAAAACATTAACATTTTCTTCAATTAATAATTAAACTACAGTTTCTACTTCTATGATTGAAGAGTTAGAGAAATTCAGTTTCTTAAATATTCTAAAAGATCCTTACTCAAGCAATTTGTTTTAAATGCTGTAGAATTGTAGAAAATACTAAAGCTTAACCTCTCTTGGGCTTATTATCCCAGATGTCACAGCAGGTGATAGTCTGTTTTAATTTAATACAGGATTCAAACATATCTGTAATACTGATGAGACCAGTGAACAAAGCCAAAGGTACAATTTTGGCTGAGATTGGCTGGATGGCACCTGAACTGGGGGTGGGGGATATTGCTATAGACTGATCAGAGTACACTGAGCAGTGTCAGAGAGAATGACCTAGAAGTGCAATCCTAGGAGCCCCTGTGCTCATTATGAGATCCCATATGTGAGCATTGTACTATGGCGCTAACGTACTGAAACAGTAAATAAAATCTGAAAGGTACAATGAATACTCTGAAAGGGAAAGACACTGTTCAAAGGGAAGGGCAAATTGGGGTGAGGGAAAGGAAGAAAGAAAGAAAGCAGGAAAAAAGGAAATATATATTTATATTCATAGCACCGTTTCCATGATTATATTGCTAATTTCTGCTGGTCTATTGAAAGGAGAGGTTAACACTTAGTATTTCTCTCTTCCTGTTAATTTTTTTATAACTTTGTGACCACATTTACATGATTATGTCTGGTAATCTGAACAATTAATTTGAAGACAACAAATTGTAATATAGCAACCATTGCTGGATTCCTGTTGCTTATTTAATAATTTTATTGAGAAAGAAGTAGCAATGAGGCAGTTTCAAAACAGGTTAGTAGGACAGCTACAATAAGTAATACATTGCATATTGTTGTCCTTGTAGTAGTTATTCATAGTACAAGATGCAGAAATGATATCTCGTCTAAACACTATTATTTCAAAACTTTCTTCTCATTGAACTAAGAGAAAGTAGCTGTATACCTAGCCTAACTATTTTGTATATACAGATACATTTTTTTCACTACAGATTAATTGTATTCCTGTTGTTTTGTTTAGAGAAATTCCCTATCATGTCTAATGATTTTTTACTAGTTTTTATTCTCTTTAAAAAATGAAAATGTGAAATGAATTCCAAACAAAAATAAATCCCGGATGTGAACATCTGTGACCCAGAGTAAGCCGGAAGGTCTCACAGCAAGGGGCCTCCAGGGCTACAATAAGGCCACTCTACTCTCACTTGTGGGACTCTCCAGCTTGTGAGGAATCCACACAGTGCTGAGTGACTGTGTTCCTATGACTTTCTGGTTATTGGCAGGACAGCATATTGGCAGTGAGGAATATTTGAATGTGGTTTATGAGCCTACCTAAAAGCTATTAGAAATAGATTGATAAATTTGCATTGCAAACAGTGATTATTTTTCTCCTACATTATAGTAGAATACATTTTTATAGATTATTATAAATATATCCACATTTCCACTGTCAGCATAGGAGGCTTGGTGAAAATATAGCATTTTGTTAGATCTTTGGTCCAGCACTAGTCCCCATCTGAGCTTCTGTGGTGCTTCATCTTCCCACCATGGTTTCCAAATAATAGACCTAAATATACAGTTACAGTCTTTAGATGTCTGGAGTTACTAAAATTTTGACAGTGTTCCTCTATACTGGGTACTGGTCAGCTTCTGAGCAGGAGGTAACCACCCACCCCTGGAACTGCAGCATTCTGAAGGCTAAAGCAAGAAGACCCTAATCCAAGCCCAGCCTGGGAAATTTAACAACAAAATATGGCCCTGTATTACAATAAAAAATAATAATTAACTGACTGGTAATATAGTTCAGTTTGAAGCAATTGATCCAATCCCCAGTACCCACCCCCACACACGAATAAAATAAATACTGTGAAAATATTCTGACATATTGCTTTTAAATGTAAAGCAATTCATGTCAGATATTCTGAGAGTTCCCCCTGCCAGAAGTTATAAGAGGATGTATACCTTCCAGGGATTGAAACTTTCAAAATTCAACACAATATGTAGTACACTAAGAAAATGTATTTTAATAAAGATTTGTAGCAGAGAACAGTTGCAGGCAGTACTCTATATTTGCAACTTGGATTTTTAAATATTAAAGGTTTATATGTCAGTTTGGATAAAACATCACAGAAACCGTTTTTATGAGGCATTTAGAGTCGTAAGCATTTTAAATTAACATGCCGTCTTAAACAAAGGTTATATTTGCAGTCTGCATGAAGAGCAACATTTTCCTACTGCTAAAGACACTGCAATGTATTTACACTAAGATCTTCTCCCAATTATGTTGATTATAAAGGTCACTGAAATAGCTCCTTGTCTTCTCAGGAAGCATAGAACTCCCTATCACCACTCTTTAATATTGTTATTCAGGATGCATTGTCAATTTTAACTTATTTAAATAGAATAAAATAGTAAAAATGCCTTTCATAACACAGAATATATGTATTTAAAGTGTACATGGAGCTATATAAATGAAGTATTTGGGGTGTTATGGTAGGAATATTGTCAACAAATTATCTATGTTAATTCTTATATCAGTTGAAAGTAAATTGATTAATACTCTTTTGTAATATACTTATTTATGTTTAATGCCTTTCATATTGAATTTTACCATCTGCTATATCCAGTTGATTCTATAAAGAAATAACCTAAAGCAATAGTTGAGATACCCATTCAATAAAGAAACTCAACTTATTTTCATGAACAGTTATGTCTTGATTACTTCAGCAGGCACATAGCATTAAATAAATCAGCATGCACCAAAGCTATCATACCAGGTTTTAGAAGTTATTTAGCATCAAAACTTTAAATCGTAATTTCCCCCCACAATTGCTTAACTCTCACAGCACATTGCCTCATTTTATGGAGATTGATGAACCTGAGTGCTATCTATTTCCATTAAGTGAGATAATGTGCCTTAAAATTATACTGTCAAATAGTTTTTCATAGTTTGAGCATTTTTTTTTTTTACTGCCTTTCGTTTGCAATCTTCTTATAAGACTTTAAACGGGATTTGGTTTTCAACTAATTTTACCCTTTTCAATTGGAAAACAGTAGCTTTCCCCACCCTGTGTCGCTAATGGTGCTTGAAATTAACATTGTGCTTTTGTTGCAATTTACTTTTTATGATTGTGATGGTGAAATTGGAAAATGCTCATAGTTTTCCTGCAAAACACTGCTTACTGTTTAAGTATCTCAACCAAATAGGAACACTTTTGAATTGTGAACATTATGGATAGATTGTGCCTTTCATTTGATCAAATCATTTTAATTGATTTCATCATAGACGAAATGTGAATGACAGCCAGAAAACCATGAATAGTTGGTCACTTTAATCTTGAGTGAATTCCTCTTAAGACGTAGACCTGAGTTCCTTTAAACTAAGAAGGAAATGATACCATTCCCTTTCTTCTAGTCTCCTCATCTACTTTTGCTGGTGGGATTTGACAATCAACTCTTAAAGCTAATACTCTGTCCTGGATGTGTTGAGGGTGATTTTTCACAGAATGTTGAGTATAAGTAATTCCTCTTTGAGGGGGACCCACGTCCACATATTGCTTGCTAGTCAATACCAAATCTACTCTCTGTTTTTTTCACCTATCGCCCTCCAGATGATTCAATCTCTCCTAGTGCTTTGCCTGAAAGATGTATATATTAAAAATCACTCCTTAGTAGAATATCCTGGGTTATTCTTGATCATACATTGCTGTTATTTAAAACTGAATAGAATGAAAGCACAAAATGTGATGTTACTGAGATATTTTTCATATTTTTAAAGAAATATATGGGACCCACAATTTTACCCCAAAGTTTTTAAGTATAGTTGGAATCACTCCAAAATACCGATCTCAGTCCTGGCTGTTAGACATTAGAATCACTCAGGGAACACCTGTAGAAGCACTTTCCTATGGCCCACTGATTAGAAATCACATTTAATTGATAAAGATGAGGTAGGCCATGGCTTAAGCATCACTCTTCCTCTTCCTATCCTTTCTGTTTTTGTCTGTCTTTGTATCCCTTTCTCTCTTCTTTCTTCTCTCTGTCTCTCTGTCTGTCTGTGTCTGGGGCTCTCTCTTTCTCTCTCTGTCTCTGTTTGTCTCTCTCTCTCTCTGTCTTTCTCTCTCTCTCTCTGTCTCACACACACACACATACACACACACACACACACACACACACAAACACATACAAGCACCATGTGCAGCCATGTACTTTCTGTATAATGTGAAAAGTTTTGAGAATTACTGTAATAACATTTTAGCAGTCTTTCTTTACACCTAAAGCAACCTGCTGCATGCTTGGTTGAATACTTGTAGCCTTGGTAGTAATAATTCAGAATTCCCTATATGAGGGCTTTGGGTCATCCTGGGAATTCTGTCCCTGCTCTTCTGGACTTTTAAATGCTAGATTCACATTTATCCTTAACTTTAAGTGAGTGCATGATTTTTAGAGAACCACAGTTAGATCCATGACACTCTAGGAAAGGAACTATCAATTCTTCCCCAGGAACTGGTCACTAGTTCCTGTTATATTTTCAGCAAGACTGACAGATTCTCTTGTCTTCTAAATTTATTTTGAATATAATTCCAGAGAGACATTTTGTCTGTGTCGGAGGCACATTCTATACTTTTAAGGACTTGTACAATCTTCGCAGATTTTTTTTTAAATCATAAATAAGACCCATTTTTCAAGCACAGTTTTTGCCTAATGGTTTTAACAGCAGTCCACTCATTAATGGCATAGTATCAGAACACAAGGAGGTAATGATCAATGAGGTAATTATAACAAGGGTGTAGCAGTTTCAAAGTTTAAATGGGTGTGTTAGAAAAACCTAAATTATAGTTAAGTACTCCTACCCATTTCAATATGCTAAGTGAAGATAGATACAGTGTCCTTGCCTCTTCTGCTGACATTCCTGTGCTCAATTAACAGAGCTGATCATAGGGCATGTGATGGTTGAAACCAGGGATCAGTCAGTTCATTGGTTAGAAGGTAAATATGCAAATAGCATGATATACACATTCACAAGTCCTTCTTCAGTAGGTTTGTTGGTCAGATTTTCTGTTGCAAGGATGAAATACCTGATACTCATAAGTTAAAGGAGGAGAGTTTTTTTTTTTTTTTTTTTTGATTAACACTTTCAGAAGTTTCAGTCTGTGGTTGGCTGATCACAAAGCAGGAGGAAAATCACAGAGGAAGAGCGCGATTTAGCAAAGTTTCTCATTTTATAGCATTTAGGAATCAGAACACAGGGGAAGATGGACAATGAGATATTTAATTGTGGTGTCAATGCAAGAAGAAATATGTACCAGATTGGTTTAGCAGCTCTGCATGTATGATTTAGGAAGATGGAAGACCCACACTCAGTTTGAGTGGAACCAAACAAAGGTGTGTAGCCTTAATGGAATAAAAATGGAGTGAGGAAGTCTCAATTTTGTTTTTACTGAGGAGCTCCAGCTTTCACCATAACTTTTATATATCCATCACCAGATTTGTTGTGCAGTCTTCAGCATTCTAGTATGCATCTTCAGCCTGCCAGTCCAGACCCTTTGCTTTCTCTATGCAGACTTACTGGGGATGCTGCAGGGAGCTCTAAACCTGACTTTTCTCTGGAACTTCCTGCTCTTTAGTGCACCTCTAGAAGTCTTCTTGTACCCTTCACACCCGACTCTGCAAGAGGCCATTGTAAACCTACCTTGTAAATCATGTAGTTATCTGTCTGTCTGTCTATCTATCTATCTATCTATCTATCTATCTATCTATCTTTATATTTGTTCCTTTAATAATGACCTCTAATTGATACATCTTCCAAAGCCACCTGCCTATCATCAATGCAATTTCTGCAACTGAGCCTCACTTTTAACACCTCAGTCAGCTGCAAATATCTGCTGATTAATCCTTGCTAAGTGTCTTAATGTCATTCTTGTACCTTTTATATCTTAGAGTCTAGGATGAGTAGGATCTTGCCAATTCCCGAGACCCCCTCGTGACATCTTTTCTATGTCTTCAAGGACTTGGCTTCCTTTGAATGGTGTTAATCTCTATAAAGCCACACTTCTTGTGGATCCCAGAAGTACAGGGCTTTTATTTATGGCCAAAATGTATTTCTGTTTTAATAATTTTTGAGTTTTTGTATTTACTCCTATCATTGTCCATCTGGTTAAAATCAGCATGTGGCACCTCTGCCACATCCTAAAGGTTGGCATGCTTTGAGATTTCTTCCACCAAATTGTGTAATCTACCAGCTTTAAACTCTGTCTTTAAATACAGTCTCTTGGGAAAAATGTGTACAGATTTCTTGCCAAAATCTAACATAAACTGCCTCATTTCCAGTTTTCAGTTAAGTCTCCATTCCCATGTGAAATCTCCCACACCTGCCCTTTACTGCCCACATTTGTATCAATATTTTGAGTTTCTGAGCTCTGATTAATATCACTCATCAGGCTCTGCTTAAAGCATTTTAAAGTTTCTCAAACCTGCTCCTCCAATCTTTATAAGGTTCTAAAGTACATGTTCAGATATAATTAATTATAACCTTCCATCTCTGATAGCACTTTCTTTATTGGCCATATTTCCCAATACTGAAACAAAGTACCAAACACCCACAACCTAAAGGTGGAGAGGTTTATTTTAATTTATATTTTTAAAGTTTTCAGTCCATGATCAGTTGGCTTCAAGATGTAAATTTGAGATTCTGGGGTGATGGCACAGTAGAATAAGTGCTTCCCTGGAAAGCACAAAGGCTGAGTTCAATCCCAGGTTCCAAAAAAAAAAAAAAGACGGAAATTGGGTGGTGAAAGGCTTTTCAAAGTGAAGATTGTCCCTTTATCATGGTGAAGAAACAGAAGATGGGGAAGACACTGATGGGAGATACTTAGACCAAAGGCATGCTCCTCAGGTTCTCCTCCAACGGGCTTTTAAATTCTCTGAGCAATTTTAGCTACACACCTCAGGGAATTGATCCACTGATTGGAATAGCATCCCAAATATCCAAATCATCTCTCTAGTATTCTTTTAAATATACCTGACAATTAAGATTAATGGGAAATTTGTGAAAGTCCTTCTCCATTTTACATTTAAAAATTTTTATTGTAATTTTTGTTTTTAAAGAGAATACAAAAATAGTAAAACAAATAGAAATTATACAGAATTTCACTGAACAAAATAATAAGAACTCAGTAATGGTTGTTATATTAAGTATTGCTGTGTTCAAATTAGTTGTTCAGATTATCAGATACAAGCCTGTGAAATAGTTCAAAAATTATGAAAATTTACAAAGGAGACAGAAAAAAGTTCATTGTTAATTTTTCTTTTCAATAGAACAACAGAAATAAGCAGTACAATGATCCAAGTTAATATATTTATACATAAATGGCACAAATTGTAGTCAATGGTATGAAAATACTCAAGGGGAAATGATGCAACATTGGCAGTTGATAGAACTACTGG
>NW_004524673.1:1021404-1043592 GCF_000260255.1 Octodon degus
TCTCTTCATTCTTTTTTTATTTCTCCATCCCTCATCCCAGTTGTTCTTTCCCTTGAACAAGTTCTTTCCCTTTCACTGTATCTATTGTACTGTGATTTTATTTATTCATTCAAGTTCTTATACCAGGGAGACAATACAATATTGATATATGTAGGTCCGATTTATTTCACTTATGAATATAATCTCTAGTGGCATCCACTTACCTATAGAAGCCTTGAGTTTCTCTTTATAGAGCTGAGTAATACTCCATTGTGTAAAAATGCCACATCTTTGTATCCATTCCTCAGTTGATTGCCATTCGGTATGTTTCCACAATTTAGTTATTCAGCACAGATTGTGCTGCTGAAACCTAGGTGCACATGTATTGCTGTGCTAGGATGTTTTTCAGTTCTTCTATTCCCCACAAGGGCAATAGCTGGGGTGAATAGGAAGTTTAGTCCTAGCTTTTTTAAAGAATCCACTGCTATCTATAGTGGTTTTACTGGTCTATACTTCCACCAACAGAGAAGGATTTCTTTTTCACCACAGCTCCACCAGCATTTATTATTGGTTAACTTCTTGATAACAGCCATTCTTTCTGGAATGAGATTGAATCTCAATCTTTTAATTTGCATTTCTCAAATGACTAATGATATTGAACATTTTTCATATATTTATATACCATTTGTATTTATTTATCTGAGATGTGTGCATTCATCTCATATACCCAATTTTTATTGTCTCTTTGAATTTTGGAGGACTGATATTTTAATTTTTTGTATGTTCCACATGTAAGTCCTTTATCTGAGGGACAATTGGTTAATTTTTTTTCCCAGTTTATGGGTTTTCTTTTCACTGTGTTGGTGTTTTCTTTTGCCTTGCAGAAACTTTTCAAAAAGATGAGAACCCAGTTCTTGAGTCTTTGAAGTATTATACCATTTTTGATCATTCTTTAATTTTATTTTATAATTGTGTTAAAGACTTTTCTTCAAGCTAACTTTTGTTAATTCTCTATATTTTCTTTAATGCTAATTATTCTGTTAGTGTAATTTTAATTTTTGTTTTTAAAAATAATACAAAAATAGTAAAACAAATAGAAATCATACAGAATTTATAAACAAAATGCATATATTTTATACAAATGCAATATAACTAATATATAAAATATAATAATTAAATTAGTTTGCAACAAGTTTATTTTTAGATACAATACACTTGAAAATCCAGATTATGTCCTGTATATTGTTATATTATATTTCATATATAAAGCCAGTTTATTTAGAGTAATAAGAGTCAAAAGCAAGAAGTAGCCTGAAATTGAGTTATTTCTAAGTATTAGCATTTTTTGTGGTACAGCAAAGTAATGTTCTTAGATACTTATCTAGATTCACAATAGTGTATTAGAATCCTCTGTGGTAGGACCCAGAGTGGCATCTAGCGGAGCTGACAGAATTATCCCCTGAAACCTCTAACTCATACTTGAGGTACAATGCCCATGAGGGAGCACACAGGCTTATTTATCTTCTTTTAGCATTTGATATGTTGTTTAATTCAAGCTTGAAGTTCAAAAATTATTGATCAAGAAATTATATCTTCTCTGTGGTACTGTGGTGGGGCATATGAAATTCTCAGGCTTTCTTAATATGTGACCCATCTATAAGACAAAACTTTTTAAAACAAATTTGTGCTCCAGTTTTTTCTTAAGAGTAAAAGCCTAACACACGCATGTCTCTTTTGACTGACATCCTGAGAAGCTACAGTGATTCCCAAAGAACTGTTCTTGAGGCCGGAGTACACTATATTCTTTCTTGTCACAAGTGGAGAATGTATTCAATCGCAGGAGGACTTAGAAACTGCAGTGCTTACCTGATTCTGTCACAGCTAAGTCAGACACACAAGCAATAATCATGTTAAAATGAAACTATAATTATTTTTTGGAAATTAGTTCTTATTTTTTTCCAAATTTTGACCAAGTTGCTTTCTACTTATTTTAATAAGTGCAACATGCAAGGTGAAATAGATTGCCAGTTTTAGTCATTTTAGTATCCACTCAGAGGATTAGGACAACACATGTCTGTGTGCATCTGAATGGGTCTTGAAGATGTGGTCTTCAAATCTCTGGTCTTCACATGGCTGTTCCCTGGCCTCTTCCTCATGCTCTGTGTCTCACCTGCTGTAAATCAAATGTGTTTGCCACATACTTCCACTGCAGCATCTCTGCCTTGGAGTTACCAGCCATGTACTAAGTCTTCTGCAACTGTAAGCCACATAAAACCTCTCCTCCTTGAAGTTCCAGGGAATAGGTAGTCCATCTCAACAAATGGAAAATGACTAACACTTGGAACTCTAATGGAAACACCATTGATATTGAAGCAACTATTTAAATTTAATTATCTGAAATTTTCTAAGTTGCAGGCTATCACCAAAATTATATTCACTTTTACCATTTTAACAACCAAATAATAATATTTTTAATAAATTTTTGACATGAATTTCTTTTGCTATATGTTAGAATATTGCAGATGAAAAGCTGCTACCATCCAGTATATCAAAACTCTAATTACCAGCAATAATTTTGTCTTTGACTAATAATATTTTCTTAAAGTAAACTAGATATATACTTCATTTAGTAACAATATAGAGTAGGTAATAATTCAGTGTTGCTAATATAATTATATACATTTTTATGGTGTTTACTCTAATTGGTAGGCCCTTGGCTTTCATTTTACTCAATAGTGTTATCATGGGTAAACAATATAAATTTGTGACTACTGAAAATATATTTACTATTCAGACAAAATTGTGTAATGATATATTTGAATTTTTCTAATTCTATAATTTTACTTGCTTTTCACTTATATCACAGTAAATTAAAATATAAAAATAAAAACTTCAATGAACATAAGAGCAGAGTAACTGATCATCAAAATTACAGAACTTTTTTCCTTTCTTAATAACAAATATTTTAAAATCAAATGTCTATTGAAATATATTGTTTGTATGTGGAACAAACTTGAATTCTACAAGAAATTTTAGTAGATAGAAAAGGTGGACATTAAAGGGCTGGCAAGATTGCTCAGCAGACTAAAGTGCCTGTTTAGACAGGCTCAGAGATCAGGGTTCCACCCTCTAGCACCATGTCAGCCCCACCCCCGGGGCATGCTGAGACAGTGATTGAGACTGGGCGTGGTGGCACACGCCTGTAATCCCAGTGCTTAGGAGGCTGAAAATAGGAGGATCACTAGGAGTCCGATCTGTGTAGTGAGACCTTGCAGACCCTGTACTAAATACATGAAAAAACCTTTGAAATCAGTTGTTTATTGAAATATAATATTGGAATTTGGAACCAACAAATTTTACATAAAATTTTAGTGTCTTAGAAAAGATAAGGATTGAAATATATAATTGTAAAAATTGTTCGTATTATGAGTTGATGGTCTTTGTTTAATTCTTCAGAAAACAGTATATAACCATTAATGGAATAAATTGCATTAAGTATAAATTAAATGATATTTTCTTGTTAATATAAAACAGCTTGATTTTTACAAAATGTATAGCCAATTAAGAACAATTACTATTTTTTTTCTTTTCTTCTTCTTTTCATTCTTTTTTGTACTGGGTCTCACTAGGTAGATCCTCCTGTTTTAAGCCTCCCAAGAGCAGGGATTACAAGCCTATGCCACCACACATGCCCTGGGGTGGAACACATGTGATGGCACTGATCGAACCCAGGTCCCTGCATTTGCCTAACCAGGTGCTTAGTACACTGAGGTATCTCACTGGACCTAATGTTTCTCTTGACAAATTAGTACTTTTGAAAATGTCTCTATATGGCATTAGATGAGGAAATCATTGTAAGCATCATTAGTGAGTAATTGATTTGATTTAAAATCTTCATAAACAGTCTGTTGTATACTTCAGTCAGGGTGATTCTTTTTGAAATAAATGTAAGTTAAAAGTAGATACTGGGCTGGAGAGATGGCTCAGTGGTCTAAAGCACCTACTTAGAACAAGCTTGGCAAGGCATCAGGGACCGCGGTTCAATCCCCCAGCACCACATGCCAGCCAGCCCCACCCCCTGGTGGGCTGAGCTGGCCACACACACACACCACTCTCTCTCTCTCTCTCTCTCTCTCTCTCTCTCTCTCTCTCTCTCTCTCTCTCTCATAAATAAAAATAAAATAAAAATAAAATTTTAAAAGTAGATACTTCTGAGGCCAGGGAGATAGCTCAGTGCCAAGCAAGCACTGAGTTCAATCTCTGTTACTGAAAAAAGAAAGGAAATACTTCTGGAATGTTTTAATATTTTAAAATTATGTAGATGAAGAGGATAAATGCAATTAAGAATTAGTGGAAGATATGGCCCCTATTACAGAGAGATATAAATTAAAAAATTTAGAGATTTATATATGATGTAAACCTTATCAATAGTTGGCGTTTTGCTTCCTTGTGTCATATTCCAGAAATTTCATTTAGATCTTGTGTGCTCTTGCATATTTTCTAGTCAAAACAATAAAATATACTTGTTACATTGAAGAACATTTTCAGTAGTCTTCTCCTCCTGCTTGGTTATTGAGAAGAATCTCCACTAGGGTCATACCACAATCGCTCTGCAAATATAGTGCAGGATACATCTCTGATGTTCACACTATTCTAGGAAAATTCCTTTACCTTAGGTTTTATATTTAACAACCGATATGCCATATTAAACAGATAAAATTGTGTCAAAATGCTGAATTCATGATGATGACATTCTTGCAATATATAAGGTAAACATCAATAGGATTTTAAGGCAGACTGAAAAATTTTGTTTAGTACATTGGCTATTCATGAAGTCTTTTTTTAATCTCTTCCAACGTAATAGAATTGTAGCTGGACACAAATTTTATAGTCCATGCAAGATGTTCAGGCCATGTGAATAAGTCCTTAATAATTTAATGTGAGAATTGATTTGTACTGCTTGAAGGCAAATAATAAAAACTTCTATCATGCCCTTTTCAATTTCCTTGAACTACAAAAAATACATATACCGTGGTTACCTCCAATTTTTTTTGCTTTTCATTAATCCATTGCCTAATCAATTTTCAGGAATTTTAACAGGTAGAAAATTTCTTGTAGTTTTCCATATTTGTTACAGATTTACTGTGGCCTTTATAATTGAAAGTCTAGCTGAATCTGAAATCCTTCCCTTACATTTTTATTTCCTTTAGATTTCAAGTGTTACTCTCTTGCTTCCTGGAACAAAAAAAAGTGCTGTAAGAAGCCCGATAATAATCTGACTGTCTTGTGCCTCAAAAAAAATTTACTGAGGATGTCACTCACTGGGGATCTTATTCTGGGTTTATTCCTTATTTTAATATTTTGTCTTCAATGTACAGGCTCAGGTGCTTTTTCTAAGTAAAACTTTGGGTAGTTATTCTTTTCAAGGCATTTTACACTTTTTATATTTATTAATACCTGTTTATAGTACATGATGTTATATTATTTATGTTGTTGTATGTACATAACACATTTTAATTCCTTTCTTAATACTCTTTCTCACCCTTCCATTCCACGATCCTCTCTCCACTTGAGAAAGATCTATCTCTATATTTCTTATCATCTGTCTGCTACTCAGCTTTTTATTTATAATTTGGGTTTCTCTAATAAGAGGAAGCAAATGATATTTTGCTATTTTGAATTATGTTGCTATAAATGTGGAATGCATTCATTACTCTAATATAATACCTTTAAATCTTTCTGGAAGATATTTAGATAATAGCTAGGTTGAATGGAATTCCTATGTTTTTCATTTAAATAAGGGTAAAAATACTGGAATTAGGAAGCTATGCACACAGGAAAGGTTTAATTTGTATTTGTAAGCCAAATTAGAGATGATATATCACTAAGCAGCTGATAAATTGCACAATGCATTATGGGAACAGGAAGAAACTATAATTTAAGTACAGAAGATGCACCTAAAGATAAATTTGTATTAATTTTACAATTCTAAAGAATACAACATAGACTTGAACACCCACATAAAACCTTCAAAACATAGTTCACCACTTCTCTGAAGCTTTGCTCAGATCCTGCTAAGCAAACATGACATCTCTCTTGATATCACCCCATTGCCACATTGTGCTGCACATACGGTAATAACGATGGCTTTCATTTTTGTCTCTCCTACCTGAGCCATAAGTTCTCTAAGAACATGTATTCTATCTCATTCAAAATCCTCATCCTGCTGCTAACTCCATGACTGGAATACAGCATGCTCTGCAAAACCTTCTAATGAGTAATGAAATTATCTAATGAATAAGTTATCTTCAAATGTGTTTGGGCAGTAATATCAGTCCTCGCAATTTACTGTTGGCATCTCTTGTGACCTAGGGTCAAAAATATTAAGGAGCTCTTGGATACAAAAATGGGCAATACATTGTCATATACGCATGAATAATAACCAGTGTGACCCTTCTATATAAAAACATAACACCTTTCTCTTGTCACTTACTCCTATTCCTATGTATTGTAACACTTTGATTTCAGGATGTGTGGCCAGATGGATGTATCTCCAGTCTCTTCAACTCTTCCATTTTGATGTGGAATTACTCTTAAGTGCCAACTAATCTTAAGAAATTAGGAAGCTGGACAATGAGATTAGAGGGTAATTAAGTTGTGAATCACTTACAGTTTTATCAGTCTTCAACCTTTGGCAAAATTTTTCCATTTGCATGGCACTTAATGCAGATAAAAAGAAATTTATGCTTTACAGCTTTGAAATGTTATTTACACATTATCTTTAATGATGTTTATGTATCTATACACAATGAAGAAGAAAAATTACTTATATTGCCATAATCAGCCAAGTAATTAAAAATAAGCTCCATTTAGAAAGCTAAGTATTGGGGCTAGCCAAATACCTCAGTGCATTAAAGCACCTGTAAGCAGATGCAGGGGCGGGGGTTTGATTCCCAGGCCTGCAGTGCTGGCCCTGATCCCAGGGAGCTCTGAGATAGCAATTGAGACTGGGCGTGGTGGCACACACCTGTAATCCCAGCTCTTGGGAGGCTGTAAACAGGCGGATCACTAGGGATTCAATCTAATAGTGAGACCCTGAACACCCTCTAGACTCTTCCCTAAAATACAAAAAAGAAAATAAAAAGAAAGAAAGCTAAATATTGTCATTTTTGCCTTTTTACTACAAAATAAACAAAGTTGAGAAATTTTCCTTTTTAAGAAGTACTGACACAATTTATTCAAAATTGTTTTGAGTTTATTTGCAATTGCTTTAAAACAGATTTTATGAGAATAAAATATACTTAATCTTGGATCAACCCCAGGAAGTAAGGAATCTATATTTATACAGAACATGGAAATACAAGGCAGTTGGTATATTCAGTATAAAATGCAGTCTGTGATGTTTCTCTGCATATTCATCAAATTGCCTGAAAGGGATATAGGGACAATGCGTTTTTATTCATTTTAAAACTTTGTCAAAAGGATTGCTTAGCAATTTTTCAAAAGAGCACTAGCAACAAAATAAATAAGGAGTTGCCTAAGGGGTGATTCTCATAATGGATGAACATGATGTGTGTTGGACTCCAGAGTAGAAACAATCATGACAATTCAGCATTTCAAGGACAAAGGGCAACTGTAGGGCTGAATTTAGATGAGGAAGACAAAGCTATCTGTCTCTTGTAATTATTTAAATTACATAGGAATATTTTCTTGTTGAGCTGATTCATAAGTTATACAAGGAATTTTGTTTCTATGGTTATCTTAATATTATGTAAAAGAAATTATAGATGAAATATTGAGAAAAGTAATGTTACATTTTATATAGAAAAATAATACAATATTTTTAATGTGCACCTTGTTACTATGTTGTTGACTGCATTTCAATATTTATAAGAAAATTATCATATTGATACAGTAATGAAGCAGAGGTAGCACATAGTTTTTTATAATGCCAAAACAACTTTTAATCTTTATTTAGAGATTAGAAAATGATGATCTGTGTCTACAGAGTCTGCTAAGTGTATTTGTTAATATTTTACCTGAAACTAGCCTTGATGATCTGCTTTGTCTATGGTTACTTCCTTTGAACAGCAGAAAAACTAAATTGTAATATACTGTGTCACTGTGAGACCTAAAATACTCTCTACAAGGCTAGTGAGCTAGCTCAGCAGACTAAGCGCCTGCTTAGGCAAGTACAGGGATGGCCTGACATCCCTAGCACTGTGTGCTGCTCCAGCCCCACACCTGAGCAGCTGAGCCAGCAGCCATATAGACCTGGTGGTGCATTCCTGCAATCCCATCCCTGGGGAGGCTGAAAGCAGGAGGATCAGTATGAGTTCAAGTTGTGTAGTGAGACCCTGTGCTTAATACACTAAAAACAAAAAATGAAAAACAAACAAAAAAAAACCTAAAAATCTACCATGATCTAGAAAAATGATGCATCCTTTTCATCACTGTAGATCATTATGGTGCAACAGGGGAACAACAGCAAAACTGACACTGATATAATACAATTATTCAAAAATCTTAGAATAGGGGCTGGGGAGATGGCTCAGTGGTCTAAAGCACCTACTTAGAACAAGCTTAGCAAAGCACAGGGACCACGGTTCAATCCCCCAGCACCACATGCCAGCCAGCCCCACCCCCAGGTGGGCTGAGCTGGTCATACACACACACACACACACACACACACACACACACACACACAAAAATAAAAAAAATTTAAAAAATCTTAGAATATTTCCATTTGAATATTAGTTTCAGTGTGTCGAAGCATTTATCAACTTATGTGTTCACAAAATATCCTTTTTTGTGAATTATTTTTAATATGCATTATTGGTAGTGGGGTTTTAATGTTTAAACTACATGTCATGCATTTCTTTATTACCCCACAATGCTTTTTTTTCTAATCTACTGTAGGCACTAGATATTAAGAGTAACTTGTGGATAATTTGCTCCTGCGAGGAAAATCATGCTTGATTGTAAAATGATTAATGATGTAGTATTTTGAATTTCTTAATGCTTTTGGAAATGTATCTGAGAAAAGATAAGTCAATTAGGAAATGCATACTAACATGCATCCATGGGAATCTCTACATGCATGTTCTCAATGGAGAAGAGAATATCTCTGCATATAGCAAGAATTATTCAAAATACTATGATACTAAAAAATTGTTAAGATGTGCTAACTCATGAATTTATAAGTTCTAAAGAATATCTCTTGAAAAACAGAACTGATTTTGAAGAGAAGTGACAAAGGCTATCCAATACTTATACACATTCAGTTGTTTGATTTTGATGGTTAAGATCATTTTGAGGAGAAAAAGACAAAAGTGAAGAAGCTAAGAAGAAACTTTGAGGAAATTAAATTTCTAGATAACCATTTGTGAATTAGAAGGTGAACTTTTGAAACTAAAAAATTCCATTTAGACCTGCTGACAGTGCTAATTATTTATCTAGGATACTTGCAGTTTCCACTAATAGAAAAGGTTTGGTTGAATATACAACTTCAGATCCATATAGACTTCACATGTACATAAATGAGCTTAATCTATGATAATAAAAACAATTCCTCCTAGAGGAAAAATAAATTCCTTTTTTGATATTTTTTTCTTAACAATTAGGAAAATTTCATATTTCTTTTAAATAAACCTGAGTGTTTAGACAGATTCCTCAATGAAACTGTTCTTCAGCCAGTATGAGCTGGCACCAATGAGGTACATAAGCAAACTCTACAATCCATGAATTCAGCTTTACAAGATGTAACTTTCAAAAAAATATACATAGCTGAATTTATTTATTTCAAAAGCCTCATTTTTCTTAGAAAATAGAAAATAACCTGGCTATTTCAGAATAAAATATAATCAATGCATGCTTTATTTTTAAATTAGTGGGTTTTAATTCAGTTTGTTGAAATTTTCAAAACAAGTACTCCCTTCTTAAAATCAATTTCATTCTCTAGGGAATAGAAAATCTCAGTCAAAAGTTTTCAACTGTTGAGGCCTGGCCAATCCAGATCAGTGGATTAAGCACCTGCAAGCAGGCACAGGGTCTGGAGGTTTGATCCCTGGGCCTGCCATGTCAGCCCCTCCCATGGGGCATGCTGAGATGGCAATTGAGACTGGGCATGATGGCACACACCTGTAATCCCAGCACTTGGGAGGCTGTAAACAGGAGAATCACTAGGAGTCCATTCTAGTAGTGAGACCCTGAACACCCTCTAGACCCTTCCCTAAAAGACAGAAAAAATAATTTTCAACTGTTGAAAATATGGATATCCTGAAATATACATTTGCACTCCATAAAATTTCTGAATTTTCATCTATACTCTGGTTCTTACCAACCAAGATTAGGCCAGTCATTGCTACAAAATCTTTCCTATTATACACATTAAATTCATTTCTGATATTTTTCTTTTGAGGAAGACATTGATGACAGTCTCAGCAAGAGTGCAGCAACAGATTCTCATATTCCATCTATAAAACCCTATGGAATTACAAGGTACTTTTCAGTGGTAGAAAATTTGGGCTCTTGCTCTTTGCCACCACCATGAAAGGTTGCTTTCTGCTCTGTGCAGCTCTGCCTTGGACCCAGCTGAGTATGGACTGAAACCTCCAGAAACTGTGAGCTAAATAAACCTTTCCTTCCTTAATTTTGAGTGTCGGGTATTTGTCCCAGCAATGAGAGAAGAGTAACTAAGACAGAATTTGGTACCAGAAAAGTGGGGTCATTGCTGTGGCTAAACCTGATCATGTGGATTACAAGCTTTTGGGACTGGCTCATGGGAAGAGATAGGAAAGATTCGGAGAAGTCGTCTACACGTGAAGCGCTGGAACAGCTTCTACTGTTTTGTATGGGAGATTCTGGTCAGAGCTCAAAAGACCAGAAGGTTGACAGAAAGCTGGCCTGTAATGACCAGGCTAGGGAGGTTTCTGCTGGGAAAAAGATAGCATTGGTTGTTGGACTCCAGATCATTTGTGTTTTGACTTGGCAGAGAAGTTGTCTGCATTTTGCTCGTGCCCAGAGACTTTGCCTGAGCCTGAGCTTAAGCATGGCGAACTGATCAATCTAGCAAAAGAAATTTCAAGGCAGCCAAATATTGGGGCAGTGGCCTGGTTGTTACTGGGGGTTTTAGCCAGATTTATTTTTAGAAACAAAAACAAAGAGCCCAAAAGGATGATTTAAAATGTTGTGAGTTTGGCCAGAAAGGAAGCTCCAGGAAAGCTGTGGACTGTGAAGACAGAGCTGAGAGGATCTCCACTGCTGAGAAGGAACAGGAGAGTAGAAAAGATGTCCCGAGGGCATCACAGGAGGTGGCAGGTTCTTGCCCTTTACAGCCTAAGAATGGCAAGGGTGAGGGACTTTGCTTTGAGGAGAAAGCTGCAGAGCCCCATGTTCCAGAATGGAGGCAGCAGCCACACCAGGTTCCAGAATGGAGGCAGTGGCCACCTCAGATTGCAGAATGGCACCCGCATAGAGAATTTGTTTCTCAGCATCAGGGTCAGAGTGCTCGGTGATCCAGGCACTCGACCCGTACAGCCAAGAGAGAGGAAACCCTGGCTACTCCTCCAGCTGGCAGCAGCCCTTGGCATCATCCACGTGGCTTTGGTGGTTATAGGCGCATGCAGAATGCAGGAGTTCTGAGGTTCAGAAGGCTTCCACCCAGATTTCAGAAGAAGGCTTGGGAGGCAAGGCAGTGTGCCCCTGAGAGGGCAGTGTGTGAAGCTGTGAGTGAGAAGCCCACTCAGTGTAAACCTCAGAAGTTTGAAAGAGCCAGGAATGTGGATGGTCTAAGAAAAGCTGCAAAAAGTGAGCAAAGCAGGTTGAAGAGAGAAGCCATAAGAGCTACCAGCAGAAGTGACATAGGAGTGGAGCCACTTAAGGCCTTTGGAGCTCACAACTCATTGCAGATTGCTTTAGATGGTCCACATGGAACTGCAGGACTTAATGTCTGTCCTGCTGGCTTCTGGACTTGTGTTGGTCCCAATGCTTGGTATCCTGCTGTGTGTACCTTTTGGAATGGTAATGTTTATCTTGTGCCTTTGAATGTTGGATGTGTTTAACTTTTCTTTTGTATAGGGGCTCACAGCTAAGAGTTTGCCTTGGATCTTGGAGGAGACTTGGGACTTGGGCTTTTCAGTAATACTGAAATTGTTGGGACTTTGGCAACTCTTAGAGATGGACTAAAATGTCTTTTGCACAAAGGGATGTGCATGAGACTTTGGGGGTCCAGGGGTGGAATGTTATGGTTTGTGTCTAGTTGTCCCCCCAAAGCCTCATGCAGTCATGGGGTGAGGACTTCTAGAGTTTGTGTTAATTTATGATCCACTAGGATTATGTGTGATCCAAGGCTGGGATTATGGGTCTTAGTACTGCTGGGATTACCCATAGGTGGGTAAATACTGGGAAGTACCCATAGGTGTGAGTACTTTCCCTACCCTGAGGCAGGTGATTTGCATTACAATGTAAGGTGGGTAGAGAAGCTAGCTGGTGAGCTGCTGCTACCCCTCCCTTGCGCTCTTGCTCTTTGCCACCACCATGAAAGGTTGCTTTCTGCTCTGTGCTGCTCTGCCTTGGACCCATATGAGTATGGACTGAAACCTCCAGTAACTGTGAGCTAAATAAACCTTTCCTTCCTTCATTTTGAGTGTCGGGTATTTGTCCCAGCAACAAGAAAAGAGTAACTAAGGCACCTTGAAAGGTCCAATGGTTGCTTATAGAAATGTTGTAAACAGGAGACAACTAAGAAATGTTAAGTATTTGCCTCATGTGGTTGCATTGAAGAAAGAGTGGTCTATTTAGAAAGAGAGATCAAAAATAAAATAGAGTAAAACAAAAAAAAAAAAGAAAGAAAGAAAATTTGCTTAGTTTGTCTCTGGCTCTGGATTGCAAGATCAGTGGGCAGGGATGGAAATTAGAAATTTGCTTTTTCACATGTTCTTTGTCCCTAGAACACATTTCTTTGCCCATTGTTTTGTTTCTGTATATCAACTGTTCTGGGCATTGTGCCGTATCTTGTTCTCATCATTGGAACCAAGAATGACAGTTCCTGATTACTGTTTCAGAACACTCAGATTGCCATTCACTGTGTAATAACACCTTTTTCTTTCCTTATAATGGGGATGTGACCTGTTTACTCAATATTTTCTCTTTTTCCAATCTTAAATTTAAGGCCATTCATTTATGAAAGACTGATCATACAGACAGCAACAAGACCCAGTATGACAACAGAGATGTCAAAGACAACTTCTGCAACAGCCAGAGAGGCCAAAGCATCTGTAGCAGTCAGATAAAATTTACAACAACGCCATAAAATATCATTACTTTTCCTAATCTCTGCCCTGAATTCTAGTATATATTCAGAGAAAATAAAACTTGCACCCTAAGTAAACCTGCACCCCTAAATCAGCTTGTCTTCAGCTTCCCCAAGCAGACTGTGTCTAACTAGGGCATATGTAAATCAACTTTGTACTATTTTTCCTATTTAAACCTTTCCTATTCTCATTCTACCATTTGTGTTTTTATGAAACCTATGTGATAATGTTTTATGAACTTGTTATGGTAAATTCCAAATAGGTAGTCTTGGCTTATCATCCTTGGGGTGATTTTTGTTTATCTTATATC
Source organism: Octodon degus (assembly GCF_000260255.1). Taxonomy (NCBI): domain Eukaryota; kingdom Metazoa; phylum Chordata; class Mammalia; order Rodentia; family Octodontidae; genus Octodon; species Octodon degus. Next base: position 1,035,007 of record NW_004524673.1, read on the forward strand.
ATGTTTGTTATTGCAGTCCATCAAAAACACTTGTATTGTACAATAGTGCAGGTCTACTAGCAATGACTGCAAATCAACTCCAAGCTGCTTCCAAAAAAATTTTTTTTAAATGTATTTGGTACAGGTTCTTACTATGCAGCTTGGACTCATAGTGATCCTCCTGTTTTCAGCCACCCGAGAGCTGGATTACAGGCGTGCACCACCACACCAGGTCTTGTTTCCAAATGTTTTAAATTTGGTTTACTTCTTGTTTTAATCCCCTATGGGTTAACAATTGTATTCTAATGTGCTTTCCAGAGCATGTCATCCAAAATCATTTATGTTTAGTTCCCTTTTTTGCCCTTATTATTTCAGGAGAGATTATATTTCTGCTCTATATTACAAGGAATTCTACCTGCAGCAACCATATTCTGCAATCAGATGTATTTGGAACTATCTTCCTCATCATTTTGGATTTAGGAAAAAATATGTAACATCCATTTTCTTTATTTTTTAAATAATATGTCATTACAAACTATAGTCACCTTGTGCAATAGTGTGTTTTTATTTTATTTTATTTCATAGAGGACAAATAGTATTAAAACAGAAAAAATTACAAGTGGTACAGAATTTTGCTTAATAAAACGGTATGAATTTCACAGTATTGTTATAATGCATAGTGTGCAATAGCATCTTGACATTTGTTTCTGTCTCACTGGAATTATCTATGCTTTAACTAACATTTCCCTATTCTGCCTCCTCCTTCTCTATTCCATTTTCTTGTACCCAACACTCAACTAACTAATCCTTTGTGATCAGCTTTTTAGATTTTACCTATAAGAGAGATCATGCAATGTTTGTTTTTTGTGTCTCTGGCTTATTTCATTTATTACAATAGTCTCCATGGTTATATGCATTTTTCAAGCGACAGGAGTTCATTATTGGAATGGTGATATAGCTCAGCTGTATAACAGCCTGCCTGGCAAGTGCAAGGCCCCAAGTTTGATCCCTGGTATTGAAAAACAAAATCATCATTTGTTAAAGATGAATACGATTTAATTGTGTGCTTACACCTACTGCTGTCAAATAAAAACATCACACTGCATCTTTCTCTCAATCTGGCACTGTGCTACTCTGGATCTCCCCGTAAGCCAAAAGGACCATGAAAGGTAAATACTTTGAGTCAATTCAGGACATGGAAGCAATCATAACACTGTAATGGAAGATGCAACCCAAGACTTCCAGAATTACTGCAGGAAGTAGAAACAATGATAGAATGAGTGTGTGAAAGTGTGTGTGGGTATTGTAAGGGATGTTACTGGTCTAATAATGTTTTTTAAAAAATTAACACTCACTTTATATTTTAAATATACTTCACATATATCATATGTCCTCTGTCTATTAATTTGTGAATGAATACTTACATTGATCTCATATTTTCATTATTTTTCATAAGTCAATTTCAGACCTTAAAAACATATTTTGCAGTTTATGCCAATTCTTTTTTGCTTTCTTTTTTATGTATTTAGTGAAGGGTCTACAGGATCTACGGGGTCTCACTACATAGATCGGACTTCTAGTGATCCTCCTGTTCACCGCCTCCCAAGCACTGGGATAACAGGGGAACACTACCACGCTCAGTCTCCATCAACATCTCAGCATGCCCCAGGGGTGGGGTCATGTCCTATTCTTCACAGGTGATTTTATAGTTTAAAAATACAATTTTGCTACCTCTCAATAGTAGGAAAGAACTCTGGAAATATACTTTTTGACCTATTATCTTTTTTTCAGGCTAAAATAAATGAGAAGGTTGGTAATGAAGTTTCCACATGTAGGCCCAAGACCAGACATAATAGATGTTAAATAAATATCTATGGAATGTACCAAAATGTATTTATAATCTAAAAGTATTTTTGTACTTAACATGCTTTTTATTTTAAAAACTTTTATACTTATAAAGATATTTTTCTATTCATGTATATTTGTTCATACTTGTAATTATATGTCTTACTTGAGCACATGAGTCATTTTCATTCATTGGTAGTTTCCAGAATTTTTAAAATCAGATTCACAACATATCAGTGTTTTAGGGACATTCTGTGTGGAAAATGAAGATTAAGAAAAAATGCAAAACTGTTGCCTTTGAACTGTTTATAATTTAGGAAAAGAGACAGAATCCATTGAAATAAAAGCCAGAATAAAAACTGTAGTTTAAGAATTCTTTTCTCAAGATTCCTGAGACCTCATTGTTTTGCAGACTCCTAAAAGCCAACATCATTAAGCTGTGTATTTATAAAAATTAAAGAACTAGCTGTCAGTGTAAATCTCATGCCACAATGCATTCTGCAAAGAACCAATTGAAAAAAGAATATAAAAACTTGGCTCTAAACCCACACATGGTACTTTAAGTCCCTCTTTGCATTCTGTAGAACTAAACATTAAGATTTAAGACAACAGAATGAGATGAACGTGTAGTTGAATTTTAGAGAACAAAGAAGTTATTTAAAAACATATGTCAAGGGCTGGAGAGATAGCTCAGTGGACCTAGTGCCTGCTTTGGCAAGCTCAGAAACCAAGGTTAAATCCCTGGTCCTGCATGTCATGCTGGCCCCACCCCTGGGGCACACTGAACCAGCAAACAAGTCTGGGCATAAAATGTGCCCTATAATTCCATAGGGTTTTATAGATAGATAACAAGAATTTGTTACTACATTTTTGCTAAGATGCTCATGAATGTCTTCCTCAAAATAAAAATACCAGCAATAAATTTAATATATGTAATGGGGAAGATTGTGTAGCAATGGCTAACCTGGTGGAAACCAGAAAGGTAGATGAAGATTCAGAAATTTTATGGGGTGCAAGTTTGTATTTCAGGGTATCCATACTTTAAGCAGTTGAAAGTTGTTAATTGAGATTTTCTATTCCCTGGAGCATGAAATTGATTTTAAGGAGGGAGTGCTTGTTTTGAAATTTTCAACAAACTGAATTAAAACCCACTAACTTAAAAATAAAGCATGTATTGCTTATATTTTATTCTGAAATAGCCAGGTTATATTTTCTATTTTCTAAGAAAAGTGAGGCTTTTGAAATAATTAAATTCAGCTAGGTACTTTTTTTTTTTGGAAGTTACATCTTGTAAAGCTGAATTCATGGGTTGTAGAGTCTGCTTATGCACCTCATTGATGCCAGCTCATACTGACTGAAGGACAGTTTCATTGAGGAATCTGTCTAAACACTCAGGCTTATTGGAAAGAAATATGAAATTTTCCTAATTGTTAAGAAAAAAAAATCAATCAGGATGTGAGGGCAATCTGGCTGCGACATCTGTCGCCTCACTAACCTCCAGCGTTGAGGGACTGACCCAGCTGGCTGGTTGGGATCCTCTTCCTCCCTCAGCGCTTCCTGTGCATCGGTCCTGAAGTGCACGCTCGGTGGAAGAGGACCAACCCGACAGAGGAGGCCGTTCATGGGTCAAGGGTGTACGAGTAGCTGCGCTCCCTTGTCAGAACCTCCAAACAAGTTCTCAAGAAAAAAAAAAAAAAAAAAAAAAAATCAAAAAAGGAATCTATTTTTCCTTCAGGGATAATTGTTTTTGGTATCAGAGTAAAGTCACCTATATAATTGTAAAAGTATAGAAATTCTTTGGAGGAAATTTAGAATGTACAATAATGAGAAAGGAATAAAAGAAAAAATACAAATTTGGAACTTCAAAATAATCTTTTTAAGTAATTACATTGTGCATTCTGAAATCAGTCGCGTTTAACTTGAGCTCAGAAAGTCTTAGGTCTCTTTTGATGAATTGGTCTCTTTTGACCAATATCATATCTGATTCTGTAAAAACAAACAAACAAACAAACAAACAAAAAACAAACAGACTACTTTCGGCCAGAGCAATAACTCAGCGGACTAAGCGCCGGCTTTGGGAAGCACAGACGCCGAAGTTCCATCCCCAGTCTCGCAAGCCTCGCCGGCGCCACCCCCAGGGGCACCCTGAGTCTGCCTGCGACTGATCCAGGAGTGGTGGCACATGCCTGTAATTCCAATGCTGGGGAGGCTAAAAACAGGAAAATCACTACAAGTCCAAGCTGCATAGTGAGACTCTTTATCAAGTACATAAATGAAAATAAATAATAAAAATATATGTCACTGAGTGTGCTGGTTATAATCCCAGCACTCAGTTTAAGGCAAGACAATTACCTGGTGTTTGAGCCCAGCCTGGCTACATAGTGAGACCCTGCCTCAAAAAAGTAAAAATAAAAAATAAAAAAAACCTAAATAAAAATAAAGTAAAATGAAGTACATAAAAAGAGATGTCAAGAGCTAGAGATAATGTTTTTTTGTTTTTACATTCACTTTAGCATAAAATGGCTTTAAATGTAATATAAACTAACATATCTTTCTGTGCATGACTTTAAAGGTGTATTCAGTTGGTTTCATATGCAGCAGAACAGCTTCCTCACTGTGACTTGTTGAAAGTAAGTCATGCACATAAGTGTTTGTTTAAAAATAAGCCATTTTGAAGATAATGAACAAAAATTTGGAAATACATTCAATAAACCAATGTTGGATATGGAACAGTCCCAATAGCATTATAGCTATGCCTCAAGTTTTGTAAAAACATAAAATAAAAAATATTGGTGCTATTTATAAAATTTAAGCAAAAGATTTTTAACATTTCTAAGGAATTTTAAAGTTTGAATATTTACTATTTGTGGGGGGGTTTTTGGTACTGTTCCTTTGGTTCTTTTTTTTTTTTTTTAATATTTTAGAGAAGGGCCTACAGGGTATTCAGGGTCTCACTACTAGATCGGACTTGCAGTGATCTGCCTGTTTACAGCCTCCCAAGTGCTGGAATTACTGGTGTGTGCCACTATGCCCAGTCTCAATCGCTGTCTCATCACATTCCTGGGGTGGGGCTGGCCCAGAAGGCCTGGAGATCAAACCGTCTGCCTGTTTTCCTGCTTGCAGGCACTTTAATCCCCTAAACTATTTGGATTGCCCTGAATATTTACTATTTGGTTCATTCCAACTACTATTTGTCTTACAACTATAAACTTATTTACCATGTTATAAAATGGATTTGGTACAAAGAATGAGCTATTAGAGTGATGCTAGTAATTTAAAACTTGGGTACCACATTCCAGGCCTGCCCTACCTTGGATGCTGACCAACAAGACCAGTCTGGGCGGTGCATGCCTGTAATTCCAGCACTGGTGAGGTTAAAACAAGTCTGAGCTGAATAGCGAAACCCTGTATCAAATACATCAATATAGATGAATAAATTAATGGAGATAAATACACAGAAAAATATATTTTATTTACAGTTGCATTATGTCTCAGATGTATGCTCCACTTTTGTATTATTATGTTTCAAAAGACTAGATGATATAAATAAAGGTGTGAAAAATAAACTATTAAAAGAGAAATAAAAAATAATGTTTTTATTTACTTTTTGAAGTTTCAGGGTTTGAACTTAAGTTTGAGGGGACATTTAAAATAAGTTCATCCATATAATTTAGACATATGCAATGACTACATTAATTGCAGGATATTGATATTTGTATATGACATATTTTAACTCCTTTATTTCTCCCCAGCTACAATGCCCTTTTTTCCAACCCCTTTCCTCTCCCTGTTCACAAAGTTTGGTATTAATTTTTCCTTCTTTTGTTTTATTTTTCTTGCCTTCCTTTCCTTTCCCCCTTCCTCTTCCTTGCATCTCTTTTCCTTTTGAACAATTTCTCCCTATTTGACAATATCTATAGTATTTTTGTTCTTATTCTTATTTTCAGTTTCTCTCACCAGTGTCAAAGTGATATTTACACATATGTGTCTGATTCATTTCTCTTATGGTTATAGTCTCAAGCTCCATCCATATCTTTCCTTTATGTTTCTTTATAGCTGAGTAATACTCCATTACATGAAAGAACCACATTGTTTTCTCCATTCCTCAGTTGGCAAGCATTTGGGTTACATCCAAGATTTAGCTGTTACAAACTGTACTGCTATAAACATGTGTTCACATGTCACACTGTGGTGTGACAAATTTAATTCTTCTGAGTACATATTCAGCAGGGGAATATCTGACTTTGGTAGGTCCTCTAAGCCTAGGTTTTTGAGAAATAGCCACACTGATTTCTACAGTGGTTGCATCATTCTACACTCCCACCAACAGTGGAGAAGGGTTACTATTTCCTTATAGCCTCTCTAGAATTTATTTTATTTTTTTCCATAATTTTATTGAGAAACAAATAGCAATGAGACAGTTTCAAACCAAATTGGTAGGACAGTTTCAATAATTACTACATTGCATACATTCTTCCTAGTGGTTAATTGCTGTACAAGATGCGGACTTGATATTTATTGGTTGATTTCTTGATAATACCCATACTTTGTGGAGTGAGATAAAATTTCAGAATTATTTTAATTTGCATTTATTGAATAATCAGTGATGTACATTTCATTAATTCGTCATTTGTATTTTTCACTTGAGGAACATGTATTTATTTCAGATACCCATTTTTTGGATTGGGTCTTAAAATTTGGCAGTCAGATTTCTTTTCAATTCTTCATATGTTCTAGATATTAGTTCTTTGTCTGAGGGACAATTGGGTAAATTTTTTCCCATTGTGCATTGTCTTTGTAATTTGTTGGTGTGTGTGTGTGTGTGTGTGTGTGTGTGTGTGTGTGTGTAGAAGGGCTTTTTAATGGGATGAATTCCTAGTTGTTAATTCTTTGAATTATTTCTCATGCAATAAGAAACCTTTGTGCATGCCCATGTCTTACCAGTTTTATCTATTCTTTTGGTGGAACTGGGGATTGAACTCAGGTTCTTGCGCTTGCCAGGGAAGCGCTTATTCCACTGAGCCATCTCCCTGGCCCCATATCTATTCTTTCTTACAATATATTTAGTGTTTCTTTTTTTTTTTTTTGGTTTAGATCTTTGATCCATTTCAAGTTTACTTTGATGCGTAGGGCTAGACACTGGTCTACTTTTACTCTTTCACATGTGGAAATCTAGTTTTTTCAGCATCATTATTAAATATGTTATCCATCTTCCAGTGAATGTGTTTGGCCCCTTTGTCAATGTTCAGGTCACTGAGTGCATGTAGTTGTTTCTGCATCATCTAATCTGTTCCAGTGTGTGTGTGTGTGTGTGTGTGTGTGTGTGTGTGTAATCAATCTCAGGGCCTTGCACTTGCCAAGTAGGCACTGTACCATTGAGCTATATCCTCAGCCCTCATCTGTTTTTTTTTTTTCCATAACCATGCTGTTTATATAACTGTAGCTCTGTAGAATAATTTCACTTCATGACTGTGATGTCCCTTGCCTTTTCTTTCTGGCCTAGGATTGCTTTTTTCTATTCTATTCTAGGTCTCTTCTAGTTCCAGACGAATTTTAGGATGTTTTCTCTAGCTCTGTGAGGTATACTGGTGCTATTTTAGTTGGGATTGCATTGAATCTGTATAATAATTTTGGGAGTATGAACATTTTCAAAATGTTGGTTGTTCCTATCCATGAGTAAGGGACATCTTTCCATTTTCCTTTTTATCCCTCTTTTCAGAGTAGTGTAATTTTCATTGTTTTTATATTTTACTTTATTAGCAAGATTTATCATATTTCAGATTTAAATGCTCTTGTGAAATATTGGTTGTGATTTCTTTATCACTGTTTGTTTTTTATGTTTAGGAATGCTATTAATTTTTCAGCATTGCATTTGCATCTCACTACACTACTGACTTTGATAATTAAAACCACAAGTCTGTTGGTGGAGTATTAGAATCTATGTACAGTATCATGTAATTTGCAAATAATAGCAATTTAAATTCTTCCTTTCTTATCCTTATTGTTTTAGTTCTTTTTCTTGTCTAATTGCTCTCGCTAATGTTTCCACAACTATATTGAATAGGAGTAGTGATACTGGGCACCCCATCTTCTTCTTGATTTAGAGTGAAATCTTTCAGTTTTGACCATTCAGTATGGTATTGGCTAGTGTTTTGTCACAGATGGCTTTAGCACAATGACATAGTCCATCTTTTCCAATTTTTTGTTTTTGAAATCATGAATGTGTTGGACTTTGTCAAATTGTTTTTCTGAGTCTCTTGATATGATCACGTGAATTTTGTCTTTGACTCTGTTCATATGATATACTATATTTATTGATTTACATATGTTGAGCCATCCCTGCATTACTAGGATAAATCCCACTTGATTATGGCACATGATTTTCATGATAATTTAATTCAGTCTGTTTGCTAGTATCTTACTGAAGACTTTTACATTTATATTCAATAGGCAGTCTGGTCTGTAGTTTCATTTTTTGGTTGTGCCTTTATCTTGCTTTGGTTTCAGGGTAATACTTGCTTCCAGGAATGATTTTGGGAGCATTAGTTCCCATTCAATTTTATTAATGAGTTTGAGTGGTATTAGCATTAAATCATCTCTAAATTTCTTTTAGAGTTCAACAGTATATCCAGCAGGACATAGACTTTCATTTGTTTGTAAGTTTTAATTACATCTTCAATTTCATTGACTGATATTGGATCATTAAGAATTTTTCATAACTTCTTGATTCAGGTTTGGAATTCATATACATGCATATATATA
>NW_004524673.1:1043692-1048332 GCF_000260255.1 Octodon degus
ATATATATGTGTGTGTGTGTGTGTGTGTGTGTGTGTGTATAAAGTCCTAGCTTTACATAAACCATTTACATTTTTTTCAACTAGTTGGTAGTGGGAGCACCAAAATTTGGATTGCATGTCTATATTAATTATGAATTTTAAGAAAGAGAGGATACACAATGGAAATGACAATAATTGCTAAAACAATTAAGGATAGAAATGGAACAAGTCATACTTAAACTAAATTCATTCAGATTTTAAGTCTTACTAATATAGGTTAGAGGAAAATAACTCCTCATTCAACATTAAGTCTGTCTCATTTTCCAAATAAAATCTCCAGATTATCTGAGATCTTTGTCAGGTAAGTAAGAACACCAGTACAGATTATGTGAGTACATGTGTATGATTTATTTTGTTTTATTGTAATACCCAATAGAAGTTTGCTGGATTCATCCCTGTTCTTAATTTGTCTAACACTTTTGCCACTTCTAAATAAAAATCAGTCTTATTTTTCTGCATGAGCTGTCTTCATTTACTGCAGAAAAATATTGTAAGGTGTCAGTAAACATTACCACAAGTTTATGTTATGTAACCTTAAAGTTTCCTACAAATATGAATTTGATAAATGATTAATAACATCCACATTTTTGGATAAAATAATTGATAGTGAGCAATAAAATTTTATCTCTCATAAAATTTTCCAAACTTTAAAAACTACAGATTGTTTGATCTTTAAAATATTAAAGGAAGATAACTGAATATGGTAAAAATGATGCCAAGATATAGCATTTGGTTTTAGTATGGCTTCATGGCATTTTCAGCTAAGCTGTTTGGAAAAAAAAAAATTTACTAGTCAGTTAAAAATACTATGCATTTCTGTTCTCTTTGAAAAAATTAAATTGCTTCAGAGGTAAACTATATCCTTTCTATGTTTATATAAAGTACTTAAATATTAGAAGATTTGAATATATAAAGCAATATATAGAAACTAATATAAGGAATAATTCTTGTGATTTGAAATTTGATTCTATAAAATGATAACCATAATGAAAGTGGTAGTACCTTTGAAGTTAGACAAAATCCAGGTGATTTAAAGACAGATACACAGTAAATTATGGCTTATTTGTGAACTTTAACTGGTAGGCAATAAATAACTATCTAAAGGAAATAAGTGAGTGACAGCTTTTTTATATACTTAAAAGGAAACGATGATGTGATCCACCAGAGATACTTACCACAACTTACTGTGCCTAACGGGGAACAGGCTGGAAGGGCTGGTCAGGCAAATGTCACATGTTTGGTTTTCTGATATGAAAAATAAAAAGGCAAGGATAGAACGATAAGTTTTGATTCAATAAAGGCATAGTGAATAGGGAAGGAGTATTATCTACATTTGTCGAATACAATATATAATTACTCCAATGTTTTTCAGTAATTATTGTGCATTTGAAAAATTCCAAGATGCATAGATTGGGTTTCAAAGCTTTTCTCTAGTTAATATTTTGTTCTTTTCACTAAGGACAAATGTCATCCTGATTAAAAATTCCCTTTAGGTTTATTACTTTAAGATTTTATTGTGCGTTGGGGGGTGTGCATATATAGATGTGTCCGTAAGATTTGGATTTGATTTCTGATTTTCTTCACTTAGAGTGAGCACACTTTTATTTTATTTTATTTTTTTTAAATTATTTATTTATTATTTATTTATTTTTATTTATTTATTGTGTGTGTGGCCAGCTCAGCCCACCAGGGGGCGGGGCTGACTGGCTTGTGGTGCTGGGGGATCGAACCGCGGTCCCTGTGCTTTGCCAAGCTTGTTTCAAGTAGGTGCTTTAGACCACTGAGCCATCTCTTAGAGTGAGCACACTTTTAAATCCTATGAAAGCTACCAGAAATGCCACGGAATTCCTAACTATTTTTATACAATTTGGTATTAAATTGAAGGGTCAGTGACATTACTTTATGCAGATTGAAAACTGTTTTGTAAATGCCATATAACAACCTATTTTAAATAAAAGTTTTATAAATGCTACATACTAAGATTTCCTCAGGATTATAGAAAGGAAATTTAATCATATTTGAGATTATTGAAAATTGGGGAGCAATGAGGTAAGAAAGAAAAAGTTGCAAGTGGTGGTAAAAAATACTTTAAGCAAAGAAAGTCTTCTGAGATGAACTCTGGGGTTTTAACTTCCGTGAATATCATGAGTCATGTGAAAAATGTAGTGATGATTACAGAATGGCAGAAGAGTTTAGTAGTTTTTTAGGTTTTCTCACCTCATAATTCATAAAACATCCTATCTCTTAATTATGGTTAAGACTTATTAAATTCAGTAGTCTGTTGAATGTCTTAAAAGTAAAATTAACAGAAACTAAGAAGGTAGGATTTGAGTGGCTGGAGGACATTGTAAAATATTGTCATTCTTGTGTAAGATCCATGATCTCTCAGTCCTGGTCTGAATCTTCAGCCCTAGCCACATTGAATATGTCTTGAGAGAGAAACAAAGGCTCTCAAGTTCTCATTACAGCAAAAAGAGACTCGCTGGCTTGTGTGTTTCCTTCAAACTCAAGTTTAATAATGAAAGCTTAGTAACATTTGTAGGAACTTTATGGCTTATTGTTGGAAACCTTTGAGCAAAAGGGCTTGTAGACCTCACTTGAATATTTGGAATGATTTTGGCACAATTTTGTTTTTGGCAACTTTATAGCTCCATTTGGCAGATGGTAGCCTAGAGTTTTGAAAATCTGTCAGTAGGGGAAATGCTGGGTGATATACACTCATGAATATTTCAAATCTTTTCACATATGGTGTCAACTTAAAAAAAATGAAAACCAATGAATAGCTGATTTGAAAACATATTGAAAGTGGGAACCAGTCAATATATGGGATCCCAATATATGAAGATGCTATTTTAAATTGCATTCCATCAGAAGAAATAAATTAAACCAGTGTTTTGGGTCTTACATAACCGAGCTCACTTTACTTTGGACACACAGTGTAGTATAGTATATCATGGCTGGGGTGGAGCTCTATTTATTCCATAATCATTACTGAGGTTGTATTCTGTTGCTCCATTTTTGCAAATTCCAGTATTATATCAGTTTCTGAGTGTTTTTGATAGTTTTATTTTCTCAACCATATACTCTCAACTAAAGAATGTCAATCAAACAAAACAAACAATCTAAAAAAAATTCCTCTTCTTTGAAATAGATAAATATTCACAGGTGAAATTGCATGAATACCTGATATTTTAATTATTTCTTTGACTCATACAATCCAATCAAAGGTATGGCTTCATTGATTATCAAAATAACCCATAATATAAGTTAGTGTCACTATCACAAGCCATAAAGTGTTTGTCTGATTAGGTAGTACACTAGGACATTAAAGTACATTAACAGTAATGTTGGATGAAGGAACTGAGAAAGCAGTAAAGTAACTATTCATCTCCGATATGTCTCTATTGTGCAATCAAAGCACATTATTAAAATGGGCTCTAGCTTTGATCAAGATCAGTGTCTTCAGATACAAAATTTGGGACTGTGCAAAAAATTCTGCAAAATATTAACAATGAAATTAGGATACAGGACAAGAAAATCATCTGAAGAGCTCATTAATTTTGATGAAGCAATCAAATGATAAAAGGTATCAAATCATCAGGAAGAATGATTTTGGTAGTAGATTGCCAAGATTTCAGCAAAATTAAGAGTAAGAAAGTTTATAAATATTACATATTAATATATATATATATGTATAACTAGACATGTAAGTTGTATATATAGCATATGTTGTTCAGCATACAAATATTCATTAAAGCAATCATAACTAAGGCAGGAACCTATCTGTGTGTATTAGAGAAAAATGAGAGAGTTTATAGATAGACTTAAACAGCAGGTAGCTAAAATGAAGTAACATACTTCCAATAATATGCATATAATATGCATTTTATTTCAGAAAAAAACGCTCTCTAACAAAATGGTATAGATTTTCTATGTGTTACATTTAATGTTTTGTTGAATTTTAGCTTGAAAACTTTCAGAGGAGCTGAGTAGAATAGATTAAATTATACTTTAGGGGAGCCAAATTCATATAAATGATATGACACAGAATTTTTTCAGTGGATATTTGATATGATATAAACAACTAAAACTTTAATAAAACCTCTTTTTAAATGTAAATATAAAAATTGTGATTATAATATAGCAGTTTTGTCCACACTAGGGTTAAAATTATTCTTATGATTCTTGTAAATGCATGCAGTCACTTGACTATCCTGGTTATCTGTTAAATATTCTATTCTGTGCCCTCTAGGGTACACTTTTATCTTGTTTTCCTTCTTATACTTAGCCCAAGCTGGATCTACAGGACCAGGTTCTCCATGACTTTTTTTTTTTTTTAAGAGACTTCAAGCAGAGATTTAATATTTTTGATTTAAGGAGGTGAGGAAGCATATGTATTGTACAAAAATTATTTTTATCAGAAATATCCCCAAATTTAAGTTGTATTTAAACATTCAAGTTCTAGCCACAGGGAAAATTCACATATAAGGAATATTTCTTTCTTTTTTTTTTCTTTTCAAAGTTTTATTGATAAACATATAGCAATGAGACAGTTTCAAATCAAATCAAAAGTACAGTTTCAACAAATAATACACTGCATA
>NW_004524673.1:1048432-1055817 GCF_000260255.1 Octodon degus
GAGGAGTATAGGGACTACATCTTCTATAAATGTCTTGTAGAATTCAGCTGTGAATCCATCTGGTCCTGGACTTTTCTTTGCTGGTAGGTTTTTAATTACATCTCGTATTTCATTGGCTGTTATTGGGCTACTGAGAGTGGTCTCTTATTGTCTCTTATCTGACCCTTCCCTTCTTGTTCTATATCCTAAATGTTCGCAGAGACTTGCATTCTTCAACAAATGTTTTCAGACTCAGGAGGAGTTAAACTCTTGAAAGTGTATCCTCTGCAAAAACAAAGTGCTCACTGATTTTTACAACCTGGAGGAATAATGTGCAAGCCAAGCCTAGCACGAGTTGACAGCCAATGGATTCAGTGTTCTACTCTCTAATCCTCACTGTGGTTGTGGGACTGCTGTGAGACTTGGTAGTGGTGGTAGCAACATCAATTTCTAAATTCAGGTGTCGTCATGTGACTTGGATACGAAAAATCCAGTGATGGCCCCTGGATGGGTACCTCTCCCCTCCAGACTTCACCTTTGCATGCCCTTCATTTCCTTAGACAAACTCCTTTTGGCTCAAAATATTTAGAGTACCTTGTTTCTTACACTGATTACTTAGTGTGATACTTTGTAAAACATGACAGTAAAAAACCCTTACAGTTTCTTATCTTGAGATAAATTGGCTCAACATCACCACAGGTCAGACTCAAGATTCAAATTATACTATTTGATGTATTTAATAAATATTCATTTATTTTTAGCACTGTTAAATTCAATAATGTAATGATGCTAGGTATTATAGGCAGAGGTTTATCTTTGAACATTAAATATAAGGTTAAAATTGAATATAAGAATGTTTTTCAATGATTTTAGAGTATAGCATAAAGTACCTGTTAGCTGTAATAATTAATAATGTTTGGTTTATTTGTAAAATACTCTAGGATAAATCACGGACTTCCTCTTATCACTAAGTACTTTAATTTTATAGACCTGAAAACCAGAACATTTTCTTACTTAACTAAAAGTACAATATCCACATTAAAATTATATTATTGCAAAAATATCATTATTGTAGAAATATCTATGATTGTCCTAAAGTCCTAAAGATTGTCCTTTCACACTTCAGTTTTTCAAATAATCATTCAATATGTGTAAACTGTTTCATTTGTAACACACAGTTTTCTCAGTTCTTTTGTCTCGGTTACTTCTAGACACACAAATGTCACATTTTACATCCATGAGCAGCAACTCTTCAGTAACACAAATACGCACACTGAGGGCACTCATGATTTCATTTTCTGCATTTCCACCATTAAAACTTAGGCTAGGCAACACTCAGTCACAAAGCAGACTCATTCACCTCACAAGATGAAAAAAATATTATACCAGAAAGAAATCTCTTCTAGGTAAATGATACATCTAAAAATCATAGAGTGCATCTATGTCAATGTAATTTCAGTTTATAGATTTGAATTGTCCTGATATCAACTCCATTATTCACAACACAATTTTTTGTGAATAATGTTTTTGCTTTCAGGTTTTTTTTTTAAATGGCTGGGTCTTGCTATATAGTTCAAATTGTCATTGAGCCCACTATGTAGCCAAAGTTGGCCTCAAACTCTAGGTAATCCTCCAGCTCCATTCTCCTGATAACTGAGATTAGTGGTAGGCACCACAGCCTCCATCCAAATACAATATTTTAACCTCTCTAGAATGCCATTCTCCTAGGCATGTAATGCAACATTTGTAATTATGATAAGAGGTTGCATATAATCATTTATTGCCATTATACAGTGGTGCCTTGGTTCATGAACACTTTCTTTTGGGAACAATTTGATTCACAAACAGAAGCATTGATTGAATAAAAGACAGTCATGGTCATCTTTCCTACATAAACACAAATGTGGCAAGCTTTCCCAAAATTGCAGAATAAGTTAACATTGTAAACCAAGATACCTCTGTTGTATTTATCAGTACTAGCACACTGTGTTTCTCTCTAACATTCAGTTCTCTTTACCTGTGTGATCATACGTGGAGCTAATCTTTACCTGTAATCAGGACTCCATCATCACCTATAGGATTATTTGAAGAATATTTCATGGTAACTTTCAGCCATTTCTTCTGCATATTTACAGTTATATTATGTGAATACTAATTAAGCGTTTTCAATCTTAAAAACATCCCCTATTTCTTCAGCTGTTTTAAATAAGTTGTTTTTAATTTATTTTTTAAGTCATATGCTTTGGATTTCTCTCATTTAGCTGTCCTATGAAACCTGAAGCAATGCTCATCCTGTGACAATGATTTTGTGATTTATTGAACATCATAAATTAATAAAGGCCTAGGAGTTTATATTGATATTAAGAGCAGAAAGCAAGCTACAGATACTTTCATTACCACCAATATCAGTGACAACCTGAATAGCAACAGTAGCACAATTTTAATGATAAGCAAATTGAGGAAGATGCTGTTATTTTTTGTCTTGATATTATTTTTCTTCTATTATCTCTAGATTTCATTATTCATTCGTCTGTCCCATCAGTGCATATCAAAAGGAGTTCATTGTTCAGAGTGTTTTTACCAATGAAGTGTATTTGCAATCTGCCTACAGTTTTAGAAACAGAAAAATTTTAAATTTTTAGCCCTTATATACTAATTAAATACTTTTAGCTAATGTTTCTAATTGCATACTATTATGAACATCCTGTAAGACCTTATGGCAGTTTTATGTCCCTGCATTTCATTCTATATAAAACATTTTACTCTGATTGACTTTTAATTAAGAACATTACCTACATAATTAGACAAAATTATACATACTTGTGAACAGTTTTTTTAATTGAGGAGAATAAGGTGTACTTTAAACTGAAGGCTTTGCTTTCCTATACCACCTTCTGTCCTATTATCAATCATTTCACCTGTGTGCTGCTGCATTTTTTCTGACCGCTGGGACCACAGCCCTTATAATCCAAAACCTTACACTTAATAGAAGCAAATGAAAAATCTTAAAGCATTTCCCCTAGAATCTATTCATATCCCAAACTTCCCCTTTCATTTAATGACTTCCAACTCACTGTTTTAAATTAGGTGTGGATGACGTTGATTCTTTCCCTGTTAAGTAGGATTTCCAAGCTGAGGACAAATTCTGTGGATTCGACACACCCTTCCACCTCTGCTTCATTGTTAGTATGATGCCCGGCATTGGACACAGGCAACTCCAGCACCCCTCCCAGCAGCTCTCATTACCTCCAGCAGCTACCACCCATGCAGCACATTTTGATGTGTCAGTGCACACCACTGACATCTTAAACCTCTCAAGTGACTTTCTATTGCAATTAATTATATGATGCTGGATGAGAAGACATGTTTGCATGTCTTATATGCCTTTTATAATGGAGTTCTTTCTCTTAAATATGGCTCATTTGTTAAAATACTAAAACTCTGCGGAAATCTACTCAAATTTTTAGTGCTCCACCCCAGATAGTATACAAGAAACCTCTTCATTAAAGTCACAAACCTAATCACACCTTTACAAGGTGCTTTCCCTGTCCAGTACACACATATTAATCTCACTTATTTTAGTATTAGTTGTTTATCCTTTGGATCTCTCTTACATTTTCATATGATTTACATGATTATGCGACTATTGTTACCTAGTCATTGGCTTCGTGTTCACATATGGGAATAAGTGTGGTGAATGACTTGCTTCCTGGCATTCTTCATGATTTCCAGAAAAGCACACAGTGGAGATTACCACACAGAATTCACCAAATATTTGAATATATGGTTGAATGAATGACAAAAATAAGTGAGTCATTTTATGATTCAGAATCTAAATTGTCTTAGGCTAAGTTTATATCATAATATTCTATCTTATCTTAAATTTATACAATTTAATGTAAAAATAGATAAAATACTTTGTAAGAGTAAAATGATTAAAATGGAATTTGATGCATCATAATCATTGTTTTCAAATGAAAAATATCTATGCAAATATATTGAGTTACTTAGTATACATATAATGCTTTAAAGTCTAATTTGTCAATTTCCTTTATATGGCATGGTAGACATATTCAATTATGAGTACTTTAAGACAGGACAGTCAATAAGTGACTGCCTCTCTCGACTATTTGCCTTCTATGATAGTTGAGAAAAAGAAACTTAGTTTTCTCCTAAATGGACACATGAGCTATAAAGCACTTTGCAATCTATTTTAATAATGTAAATTAAATATTTATGAAACCATACTGAATTTTAAAACGATGTGGTTATAAATTTTAACCTATTTTCTGCAATGAAATATTGTAGACATAAATGTGTAATACACAGTGTAGTATTATAAATCAAATTCTCAGATGAGGAATACCAAAACCTTATTATGAACAGAACAGATATATCTAGAATTTATCTCTATAATCACTACTCTTCTTTATTACTTGAAAAGTAGATATTCTGAATTTAGTGTGATTTTAAGTGTGCTGATTTTATAATTATATTACCTGCTTACCTCCAAAGTGTCCATTGTATTTATATGAATACTTGTAGTTTCTTTCTTTTAAATGTATTTTAGTACATGGACTATAGGGTCTCAGTACTCAGATTGGACTCCAAGCGATCCTCCTGTTTTCAGCTTCCCAAGTGCTAGGATTATAGGTGTGTGCCGCCACGCCCACTTCAGTCATTGTCTCAGCACGCCCTGGGGGCGGGGCCGGCACAGCACACCAGTATCAAACCCCAATCCCTGTGCCTGTCTAAGCAATGTAGTTTCTTGATGTAGACTACAATTTGCTTTTGTTCCTTTGTTCAAGGCATCCCAGATATTTATATGATTGGAAGTATAGTATACACTTTCACAACAGCTTAGTGCGCATTTGTGCATTTAGCAACCCTTACCTAGCATGCATTTATGCATTTTAGTATCCCTTGTCTTACATTCTTTAAGAAGCAAATCATTTAAGTTTTAAAATAATTGAAACAAAAATGTTAAATGTACTGGATTGAATATCTTTCATAAAACAATCAACATAATAATATATAAATAATAAACATATATGTAATTTCACTCAATTCATATTGTTTGTTTGTTTGTTTGTTTTTCAGTACCAGGGATTGAACTCAGGACCTGGTGCTTGCTAGGCAACCACTTACTCTACTGAGGTAATTCTCCAGCCCATATTTCATATTTTATATAGGAAAAAAAAGCTTATTTTAATGAACAATTAGAAATTATGCTCTTTACTAGATATTAATGACATACAGGGTTATTTGAAGATTTCTAATATTCTGATTTTAATATTTTACTGCTATTAAAGTTATACACTTTGTTCACTTTTCTAAGAGTTTCTCTGTGACAGACACTTAACAATAAAATATAAATTTATTTGTAGGATTGGCCAAAGTGATTGTATAATTTACACTTAAGTCAAAATACAACAGACATTCCCACTTTCAGTCTTTAAAACATATTACTTTGTTTCTTGATGTCGTTGTTGTTTTATTTTTAAAGTTAGTGACAGGCTCTTACTATGTAGGTAAGGCTGGTCATGAACTCATATGTACCCCACAATGACCTCCAACTTTTCGTAGATCATCCTGCCTCAGCCTCCCATATGCTGGGACTACAGACAACCATGTTTTGAACTTTAAAGTTCAAAAGTTTTGCCTTCAGAAGAATCCAAAATATATCCGCTTGCAATTTTTACTCACATTATTCTTATTATTGAGGAAGTTGAATATGTGTTCCATGTACATAGGTGTAATGCATACATAAATTACAAGGTTATATATTTTGTGTAGTCACTTATTTGTGAAATATTTTCATATTATTGTGAAGTTCTGTTTTCTAAATAGCAATTTTTGCTGATTCATGTTTCATGTATTATATACTACACTTTTTTATGTTAAGGCATTTTTGAATGGACAGAAAATTTTTCTGAATATAAGAACATTAAATTTAAAAACCTTTTTATTTAGTATGTTCCCTTTTTTAAAAGGTCCTTCTATATCTTTTTATCTTAAAGATGCTATGAGGGGATGAGAAGGTAACTGAGTCATGTAAGCACCTGCCTGGCAAACACAAAGACCCAGGCTCGATCCCCAATACTAAAAGCCATGCCAGCACCAGACACCTAACTGGCCATGAACTGGGAATGGTGGTGCATGCCTGTAATCCTAAAGCTGGGGAGGCTGAGACAGGAGGATCACTATAAGTGTGAACTGTGCAGTGAGACACTGTACCAAGCAAATAAATGAATAAAGATAATATGAAACATGCATTAATTTGATGTGTGGGATAAATTAGTCATTTTTCCATTCTTCTTTTTCTTTATGTTACATATAAAGATGGATGACTTAAGGGTCATAATTTATTTTTATGTTAGTATGTATTAATTTTGACCATATATATAGTCTTTGCTGTCTATTTAATTATTTCAATATCTTGTATAGTCTAAAATTTCTGTCCACAACTTTATTTTATGTACCTAATAGTTACTTTTTCTAATTTCCTTAACCTGGCATTATAAACTTTGTTTATTCTCCCTGCACTCATTTGTCCACTTGTGCCTTGTTCAAGCAGGATTATGTACAGAATGTCAATTACTTAGTTTTCAGATCACTTTCTGACACCGTCATAGCACAATAAATTACAGATCAGGGGCCGGGGAGATGGCTCAGTGGAATAAGCACTTCCCTGGCAAGCACAAGGGCCTGAGTTCAATCCCTGGTTCCAAAAAAAAAAAAAATTACAGATCAGTCAATATTTTGTGTATAGCTTTGAAGGATCTGGCATTATACAGAATTATTAATAACCTTGTAGTACTGCTTCATTAGGTAGATTTCATTTTCTTAAAATTATGAATTACAATGGAATTTTATTTTTTCTATATTTATTTTTATTTATGCCAAAAATTTCTTCTTTAGTCTTCTTATTGTGACAAATAATGTTAATATATTTTTGTAAGACTGAATCAGCTTTATCTTTAGGTGGCTTTTCAGTTTGATCATTCCAGTTTCTTTTAAAACACAATTTAAAAGATTTAGTTTACTGTTGTGACATTTGAAATCATTGCTATTGAGTAGAATTAGCCTTCAACTTTCTTAGCTTTGCATACTCTTGTATGGTTTGTGTGTTAGCCTTCTATAAGACTGAGAATAACTTTTGGGAGGCAATTCATTTGTTATATTCAAATATAGTGGGCTGGCCTAATAGCTTAGCAGACTAATAGCTCCTGTTGAGGCAGAGTGCAGCAGCTGGGGTTCCATCTCCGGCGTGCTGTGCCGGCCCTGACCCCGGGTTGCTCTGAGAGGGTGACTGAGACTGGGTGTGGTGGCATTTGCCAGTAATCAGCATTTGGGAGTCTGTAAACTGGAGAATCTCTAGGAGTCTGATCTGCGTAGTGAGATCC
>NW_004524673.1:1055917-1064621 GCF_000260255.1 Octodon degus
GCAACTATATATCTATCCCAACCACTTTGAATACACAGATACAAAATGGACATTCATAGTTATACCCCAATTTTTTTTTAAGTTCCGTTGTTGAACATTATAGGTGTGTAAACTCAGCAAAATATTCTAAAAGAGTCCAGTAGCCCACAATAGCATTGGGTCTTCTGTTTAACTGACTTTTGACTTTTACTTTTTGAAACAAACTTCGCCACCACTTTTTGCTCAAAAAAGAAAAATAAAGTAAAAACAAAAAAAACGCACTCATTTTTTAACCTACTGTACCATTTATAGAATAGAACAATGAAATTTTATCTCTAGCTTAGAAGAGTTAATGACTTTTAATTTTAACAAAGCATTTGACATATTTCATTTTAGAATGAAACACCGTATATAGTTAAAATATTAGGACATTTTCTATTTTTTCAAAATAATGCAATAACAAATAGCTGATAACAAAAATTCACTCACTGAGCCACGTACAGCCAGTCTAGTTTGGTGGGGCAGGGCCTGAAGGAACTAAGCCAAACGGCCACACATAACTGGTCCACTTTAAGTTTGGTATAACTAGACTCAGTGAGCAGCGTCATTCTGGTAGGCGCAGTTGGGCAAAGACTGAGGCCCAGAACTCTGGGAAGGATACTTGCAGCACAAGGTGGCAGGAGGTAATGGGTGAACTACTCTGCCTGGAAGACTCTAGGAATATGAAGGAGAAGTGCCCACACAGAACTCAGAGGATCTACTCTAAGTGCAAGTTCCCAATTTATGATCTGCTTTGTTATATAGATATAATGTTTGCTCCTATGGTCTAAAGTACAAAAACCATTAGCTGTAAAAGTTTTTCAATTTCTAAATTTCAATAGTTTTTATTAGTATTGTTTATTGTACTACAGTAAATAGGATACCATATCTGCCTTAGGTACATGTTCTCACTTGGGATGTGCTTGGGTAATAACTTCACAGAAGCTCTATACCAAAGGACAGAGGACAGTGCCAAATAGAAACCAATATCTTATTCTCAATCAATACAGAAGGCAGAATTTTGGAACACATAAATAACAAGAATCTCTGACACAGGAAAGGTAACTAAAGAAAAGATAATTTATGGAGAAGTTCTTATTGCAGAGATACAGCTAGCTACTATCAAATTTTCACCAAAAAGTATCATAGAAATCAAATTAAAGAGTTCTCTCGGAAATAGGAAATGACAAAAGAAGGAGAAAAACAAATCTTAGGGTCTCCCCACCCAGAACAAACTCAGGAAACTTCAGAATAGAAGAAATTGGAAGTCACACATGTGAAATCTCTGAATAATAGCAACTGAAATAAAGTAACAATTGTAGGACGGTAGAGAGGAAATCAGATCACAAATAATCTCCTAGGTTAAAAAATGATAACTATAATGAAATAATTACTAAGGATTTCTAAAGAAGACATTGATTAAAAATAGAGGAGAGTAGAAAAATTATGGAAACCTTAAATGAATAATGCAGGAAGGAACAGAGTGTATGAAACAGATTCAAAGACATATATAGGAAATTAAAAACCACAAAAATTGGCAAAACGATTTGAATAAAAGTAAAGATACATTCATACCTTGAAGATATCGCAGCAGCTAACAAACAGGTAAGGAGCAGTCTCTTAAAAGCAACAATGATCCAGGGAATAGTAAATCAATGGTTTAAGATGTTGCAAAGATGAACAACAGAAGAATAACAGGTGTCAATGAGAAAAAAAGGGGCCAACACAAATGACATAAAAAGAATGTAGGCATAATTAATAGCAGAAAACTTCCCAATTATGGGGAAACAATTTGATGTTAATTTAAATGAGGCATACAGAACTCCAAATAATATCAACTAAATTAAACCTCCACACAGACATACAATCAAGATCCCAGAAATTCAGCACAAGAAAAGCATTCTAAAAGCCCATAGAGAAAAGAAAAAGATCACATTTAAAGGAAAACATAACAGAATAACAGCAGATTTCTCAGCACAAACCATCAAGTCAAGAAGAGCCTGAAGTGACTTAGTCCAAGTTCTACAAGAAAACAAATTCCAACCCAGGCTGAAATATCTTGCAAAACTCTCTTTCAAGTTTAATGGAGAAGTAAAATACTTCCATAACAAATAACAACTAAAGAAATTCATAATGACCAAACCAAATCTACACAGAATACTAAAAGATGTTTTAGAAAGGGATCAAAATGACCACAATTTCCAGAATGACAATACAAAGAATTCATCACAGGGAAAAAAGTTAGAAACCGGGAGAGTAGTGAATCAACAGCTGGAAAATAACATGACTAACATAAGCCAATACATATCAATTATACCTGCACTGTAAATGGACTCAATTCAACAATTAAAAGAAACAGATTGGCAAAGTGGATCAAGAAACAAAATCCAACTATATGCTATATACAGGAAGCACATTTATTTCAAAAAGAATTTCATAGGCTGAAAGACAGAAGAAGGAGTACAATATTACATGCTCCAGGAACTCAAAACAAAACACGGGTAGCCATTCTGTTTGCAGACAATCTGAACTTTGCAGCAAGACTGATCAAATGAGGTAAAGAAGGACACTGCAAACTGGTTATGGAAAAAATTCAAGAGGAAGTGATAACAGTCATAAATATGTGTGCCGCAAATATGGGAACATCCAACTATATAAAAAAGTTTAAGGGACAAGAAAAATCTAATAAAAAAATCACATAATCTTAACAGGGGAACTTATCAGCATTTCATCTCAAAAATATAGGTCAAGCAGCCAAAAAAATTAGCAAAAAGTTAGCAGAGCTGAAAAAAATTTTGAACAACTGGACTTCGTGAACATTTTACAATGTTACACCCAACAACATTGGAATACACATTCTTTTCAACTGCACATGAAATGTTCTCTAAAATTGATCACATACTACTCTATAGGTCATGCTTAAGTGAATGCAAGAAACCAAAAATTATCCCATGCACATTATCAGACCACAGTGCAAGAAATCTGAAAAATAGCAATAAAAGAAATAAAAAAAGCCATAGAAACATATGGAAATTAAATAACACCCTCCTGTGCATCCAATGGGCAACAAATGAAATTAAACAAGAAATTAAAAATATTTACAATTCAACAAAAATTCAGACACAACTTACTGGATTTTGTGGGATGAAATGAAAGTCATCCTCCAAGGGAAATTTATAGTAGTGAACTCACACATTAGGAAACCAGAACAAGAAAAAAATAAGTACCTTATTGCTGCATGTCATCGTTCTGCAAAAAAAAGAAGGGCAAACCAAGGCCAAAGTCCAAAATGTGAGAAATTATAAAGATTAGAGAAGAAATTAATGCAATTCAGACAAAAAAGTACAAATAATCAGTGAATGAGAGAACTCATGAAAGAGTAAATATAATTGATAAACCACTAGCAAAACTCATCAAAAAGAGAAAGGAAAAAATCTTAAATTCAAGCAACAAGGAATGAAAAGAGCAAAATTTCTACAGAGCCTGTAGAAATTCAGAAATAAATAGCTATTTTAAAAATATTTACTCTCACAGAATCAAATACACAGAAAAAACTGACAGATTCCTAGATACATACACATTAAAAAAACTGAATCAAGAATATAGAAGAACTCTGAATAATCCAATATCCGCCAAGGAAATTAAAAATTAAATTTGAAAAATTGCCAAGAAATAAATGCTCAGGTCCTGATGGATTCACAGCTGAATTCTACAACAAATTTAGCGAAGATTTAACACCAATAGTCCTTAAACTTTCCATGTAATTGAAAAGAAAGAAATACCCCCAAACTCATTCCTGGATGCAAATAGTACACTGATATCAAAACCAGAGAAAGACTTAATCACAAAAAATTATTGCAGCCCAATCTCCCTCATGAACATAAATGCAAAAATCCTCAACAAAAAGTTCGAAATAGAATGCCGCTAATCCTCAGAAATACTATACACTATGACCATGTAAGATTCATCCCAGGGATGCAAGGATGGTTCAACATATGCAAATCTATAAATGTAATTCACTATATCAGTAAAGCCAAAACCAAAACCATGTGACCATTTCAATAGATGTCGAAAAGCCTTTTGCAAAATCCAAAACTTATTCATGATTTAAGCCCTAAAGACGATTGGAATAAATTTCCTATACTACAATCTGATAAAAGCCATCTATGAGAAACCAACAGCCAACATCATTCTAAATAGAGAAAAACTAAAAAGTTTTACTCTAAAATCAGGTACAAGACAAGGATGTCCATTTGCACGACTCCTATTCCATATAGTTCTGGAAACACTATCCAGAGCCTTTAGACAAGACAAAAAAATGAAACAAATAAGAATAGGAAAGGAAGAAAGTAAACTATTACTATTTCAAAATGACATGACACTCTACATAGAAGACAAAAAAAAAAAAATCCACCACGAACCTCCTAGAATTAATAAACAAATTCAGTATCATAGCAGGATACAAAAACAACACCCAGAAATCAATAATTTTCCTCTACAAAGATAATACACTCCTTGAGAGAAAAGTAGAGAAACAATACTCTTCACAATAGCATCCAAAAAAATGAAATACTTAGGAATTAATCTAACGAAGGAAGTTAAATTTCTATGCCATGAAATTTCAATAGTCTGAAAAAATGATCAAAAAGGATTTCAGAAAATGGAAACTTATTCCTTGATCAAAGATAGGAAGAACCAACATTATGAAAATGGCCATACTCCTATAATTTCATACAGATAAAATGCAATCCCCATCAAAATACCATGAATGTGCTATGCAGATCTAGAGAAAAAATATAGCTAAAATTCTTTGGAACTATGAAATACCTATAATAGCAAAATCAGTTCTGGATAAGAAAAGTAAGGCAGGGGCCAGGGAGATGGCTCAGTGGAATAAACACTTCCCTGGCAAGCACAAGGGCCTGAGTTCAATCCCTGGTTCCACCATTAAAATAAAAGAAAGGTAAGGGATGAAGCATTACAATTAATAAATTGAAATTATACTACAAAGCTACTTTGATAAAATCAGCATAGTAATCTAAAAAAAAAACCTGATCAGAGGATCAGTGGAACAGATTAGAAGATGCAGCTCTAACTACAAATGCACTAAGCCACCTTATCTTTTACAAAGGAGCCCAAAATTTCCTGGAAGAAAGATAGCCTCTTTAAAAAATAATGCTGCAAAAACTGGCTCTTTGCATGTAGAAAACTAAAACTAGACCCAGGTTAATCACCAGGCACTAAACTAAAATCAAAATGGATTAAAGATCTAAACATTGAAATGAAAACACTAACTCTACTGGAAGAGAAATCAGGTAGAAATCTTCAAGAAATAAGGGTAGGCAGAGGGTTCATGAACAAAGTTGAAACTGCACAGGAAAATCCTCAAAGAATCAATAACTGGAATATCATCTTATTGAGAACTTTCAGCATGTCACTATAAGTCACAAGCAATGGGACCAGGGAGATGGCTAAATAGAATAAGTGCTTCCCTGGCAAGGGCAAGGGCCTGAGTTCAATACCTGGTTCAAAAAAAAAAAATCACAAACAGAACTAAAAGACAACCCACAAATTGGGAGAAAAACTTAACCAATAATCACTTAACAAAGGAGTTCTATCTACAATATATAAAGAACTAAAAAAAAAAAAAAAAAAAAAAAACCAGCAGTGTGGCCCAAAAATTCAAAGATGCAATTCAAAAATGGGCATTTGAGGAAGAAATACAAATGACAAATAAATACACTAAAAGTGTTCCATAGTATGGCTCATTAAACAAAATGCAAATTAATCAACACTGAGATACTATCTCACCCTGGAAAGAATGGCTGTCATAAAACAATCAACTAATTACAAATGCTAGACACAATGGAAAACATTGGAAAAATGAAAGAGTTCTCCACTGTTGGTTGGACTGTAGACTGGTACAACCATTATGGAAATCAATATGGAGACTCCTTGAAAAACTAGGATTAGAGGTCCCATTCAACCCAGCTATTCGCTTTCTGAGTACTTTTGAAAAAACAGAAAATATCATATTATAGTAATACAGTTGTGTCCTTGTTTAGAGCAGCACAATCTGTAATAGCCAAATCTTGGAAACAACCAACATGCCCATCACTGAAGGAATGGATAAAAATGATGTGATACTTTTATACAATGAAGTATTACACAGCTATAATAAAAGACAAACCTGAGGCATTTGTAGTAAATGGATACAACTAGAGACTATACGAATAAGTTTAATAAATCAGTGACAATTGTGTAAATATTGTATTGTCTCCCTAGTGCAAGAACTTGAAAGAATAAATAAAGTCTAAAAGCTATAATAGATATAGTGAAATGGAAAGAAAGTGAATATAAGGAATAAACAATGAAGATGAGGGAAAGGAGAGATGATAAGTAAAAAGAAAGTGAGAAAAATCATGCAAGTATATATGCAAGATAGCTGAGAGTATCGTGCTAATAACTTCCATCAGTTTTTTGAAAATAAAAGTTAATGTTAAAATTTTCACTTTGACTAATTCTGTATGCTAATATTTGCAATCTGAGCAACTACATGGAAGACAGCAATGTGAAATACAAAATCACTTTTTACTACATCTCATCTTGTTCTTCTGAATGTGTACCATTTCTAAAGCCTTATCAATTATTATGCTCTCTTTAAAATAAATTTAATAAAAATAATGAAGTAAAAACATCAAGAAAAAATTATTAAGTTTTATTGAAAGTAATTGTTAATGTTCATTTTTTTCCAATCTTGTAAACATGTATCTGTTAATCTCAGCATCAGATTTAATGATAAAAATATGTAATATAACAATCATTTTTAATTTACTATTCTTGTTTTGAAAATAAATACCACATGTATCATTGAATGTTTCTCTGTGTCTGTCTTTGTTTTTGCTTTTGTTCTTGCTCTGTAAAATAAAATAAAATTTTAAAAAATTACTGGCTATTGAAAAGTAATATTGTGAAAATGTTGAACTAAAACCCATCTCACTTTTGAAAGTTCATAGTACGTTAAATTGAAATAGAGTAGCAATGGACTCAGAATAAAACTCATTTCATGTCATGACAATTTTTAAAAATTGCAGTGGAAACTTAGCATAAGGTCAAGCTGTTAACTTAGTGGTATTTGGAAATGATGTATTAGTATTAGAATATCCAGGAACTGGCAGCATAATTTCAATACCCTGCAAAAAGCACTTTTACCTTAGGTTTGAATCAAACTCCACTAACTGTTTACCCTTGGGTCAATGAGAATTGATTTTTTATTTGCATTTCCCCATATTGTTGCTATATGTTTTGATGTCTCCTACCAACATTTAACTGGGGTGTTATGTTTGTGTGTGTGTGTTTGTGTGTTAGGTACTGAAGAAATCCATTAGTATTTACTTCAGTAAAGAACTCTTACTATTCATGTGTGTCTACAAGTCAGAGAATTATTTTGTGTAGATGATGAAAGTAACCATTAATAAGATATTATCAAACTCTAATTGGAGTTGTGGAGCAAATAGAGATGAGAAAAGAGCGAGAAGTAATCTCTCCTAGATAAGTACTAAGAATATTTAAAAACTCAGAAATTATGTAATTTCAGACACTCACAAGAATATACAAAATTTTTACTATTGTAACTAAAAACAAATCTATACTTAGGCACAGAATAAAATGTAATGCATTGGAGATTACCATAGGAAGTAAAACTAACAGAATAAAATGTAATGCAGAGCATAGAAAGAATAGGGTATAATTTCTTGACATATGCTCTTTCCTACAACTATTTTTTTCTCATTTTTGTCAATTTCCCTTCACCTCTATACTTCTACTCTAAGAACTTTCAATAATTGGCAGAGTTGACCTAGCACTCTGGAGACATCTAAATTGGATGATGATTGGTATGAGTCATAATGATTACTATTATGACAAGGCTAAAAATGTATAAAATGATTCTTAGTGAATTCCATCTTCCATCATGTAAAAATGGCAAGCTGATGCTTTCTAAAATGTTTCTGCCACAAAAGAGAATATGAGAATGATATATGTAAAAATTTTCATGTCAAATAGGTATGAAGAACATACTAAATCAAATTTATATAATTATGAACATCTTCATGCATACTTTTACATTGCACCACTCATGTTCTCTTGTCATCCCTTTTCCAATCCTATTACACCTGCAGGACTGTCTTATTTTTATATTTTAATGTTTTATTCTAGTAATCAATAACCATACTTTGTGACTTGATCTTAGCCCTTAACAGCTTCAAACTATATTGAATTATGTGTTTGTTTTTTAAATTTAATAAAATGGCATAAAACTAAATACATAGATAATAATTTTTATGGTGTCTGAAATGGAATATTGAAATATAATTAACCATTTGAAAACTAGTAACTGTTAGAGAACATTTCAGAATTTCTGCCAATAAAGTAAGAATAAAATTGCTCAATATTAGTATGTTTTCAGACAATACTCTCATTCAACATGCTGCCCCTTCCCACGATCTCACCAACTTCACACTGTAAATCGGTATAGATTATCTTTTTGCAATTGGAAGAAGAAGACTGCTGGAGGCATATTGAAAATTGATGGCTGTAAAGAAGGGTCCCTTAAACTGTGGGAGGTAATTTTTGTTGAACCTGTTTAATAAGAATTTATGCTTCAACTTTTCACTGATAATTTATA
>NW_004524673.1:1072656-1074945 GCF_000260255.1 Octodon degus
CGATGAATGTCCATTTTGTATCTGTGTATTCAGAGTGGTTAGGATAGATATATAGTTGCATTCTCTTAATGAATAGAATGATTTGTTCTAATGGTATTTGTAATTAGGATCTCAAGTCTGCATCTCGTACAACAATTAATCACTAAGAAGAATATATGCAGTGTGTTATTCGTTGAAACTGTACTTCCAATTTTATTTGAAACTGTCTCATTGCTATCTGTTTATCAATAAAATTTCAAAAAAAAGAAATACACTTAAAACTATAAACATTTCACTTAGTAGAATTCAGTACTTGTCATCAGTTTACATGGCAATGATGTTCTATAATCAAATACTGTTTTTGAAGATTAGAAATGAGTTCATAGCACTGATTATGTAATATTTGTTGAGAAATCTGCATATTATTTTTCCAAGAAAAATAGAATCTCACATTTGCCTGCCTATATAAGTGGAAGAGTTTAAAATCTAATGTTTTACAATGTGTTACCTTAATTGTATTGAGAAATATCAAAAGGATTGTGGAGCACAGTCATGGGTGTGAGTAAGAAATGGAGGCATTACTTCGGGGCCTACTCTCTCTTACCAAACTCTCAATTTCTTTACAGGTGGACTCTGCTTTCCTGCTACCATGATGTTTCTGACTTGTATCCATGGATTGAAAGCACTGAATCCATGAGGTCAAACACATCGCCCACCCTTAAGCAGTTAGTGTTGGATGTATATTTTTTTATTTCAGCAACAAAAAGCTGACCAATGTAATTTTCTATCAGAAAAAGGCTAATAAGTATAGTCTATCTTTATTAGTTTAGTGATAAATTGTCCCAATTTAACTTGGCACTTACTTGATATATAAACAGTATACTGAGTTTTAAATAATTTTGGTTGGAATGGATAAAGAAAGTTTTGTATTTTTATACAAAGGAGTATTATTCAGTTATAAAATGGGATAAATTTAAATTTTTTATTGGTAAGTGGATACAACTAGAGAACATACTCTTAAGTGAAATA
This sequence comes from Octodon degus, assembly GCF_000260255.1. Taxonomy (NCBI): domain Eukaryota; kingdom Metazoa; phylum Chordata; class Mammalia; order Rodentia; family Octodontidae; genus Octodon; species Octodon degus. Next base: position 1,073,665 of record NW_004524673.1, read on the forward strand.
ATCTGACATGCATATGCAAACATGAGAAACTGAATGAGAAAAATTGATTCTGAAGGGTACAAAAGACACTGGGGAAAGAGAATGAACATATTCAAAAGGAAAGAGTTATTGAGTTGAGGAGGACAGAAGAGGGAATGGGGGAAAGAGATTTATCTATGTATGTAAGCAGGATTGTTTGAACAACTGTACTGTGCATTTCTGCTGATCTGTAGAAAAAAGCAGTTAAAGCTTTAATTTGTTTCATCTCCATTTTTTAATTAATTGTACTTTTTCTTTTAATTTCTTATATGCTTCTTTTTTATATTTTTTTTCCAATTTTACATGCATATATCTGGTAACACAAAAAACTGGTTGGAAGACAATACTATGCATTACAACAAATATTGTGAGAATCATATTACTTTAAGTAAAATTCCATATGACTTGTAAATTTTTTGTTTTAATTCTATTTTTTTTAAAAATAAAAGAATTTGGGGCTGGGGAGATGGCTCAGTAGAATAAGCACTTTCCTGGCAAGCGCAAGGGCCTGAGTTCAATCCCCGGTTCCACAAAAAAAAAAAAAAAAAAGAATTTAAAAAGTTTTTGTTGGATGCAATGTTACTGAGTAAAATTTATAATGTATTATACTGTTAGCATGTAATAACATATGAAAACAAAATACAAGAAAACTTTCTCACCTATCCACTTAATGCAGTGACTATTTTTATGTTCAGTGTGTGGACTTCAAAAGATTCATTTTCATATTGCTAACAACTTTTCTCCAGGCAAAAAAAATTGTTTACTTACTCTAGAAAAAGTTGATGCATGTCCTTGAACTCTCAAGATTTTATTTTTATTCAAATTTAATATATAAAAAGATAATATTCTGAAAATAACAGTTGAGAATTCTCATAACAATAAATTGAGCAAATCTTAGATAATTATCTAGCTTTAGAGAAAACAGGGCCAAATCTCATCTTCCAATGAAAATGTTAAATGTTGTAGACAATTGAACAAGAGTCGTTTTTACTAAAGTGGTATTACTGTTTCCATGATATTTACTCCATGGCTTATAATTATTTTCAAAGTATTTTAGACTGTCTCTGGCTTTCCTCATGAAGCTATTCAAACTCTGAAAATAGATATTGCCTCTTATTGTCTCTTTTTTTCTTATCTCTCATGTTCTTTTATTACCTTTTTAAAAATTACTTTAAAGAGAGTATAGTAATAATTGATGACATTAGAAATTGCACACATTTAGAAGACCAATATGACAGGTATTTCTTTTCTTTTTTTTTTTTT
>NW_004524673.1:1088567-1089964 GCF_000260255.1 Octodon degus
TCTACAGGGTCTTACTGCTTAGATTGGACTCCTAGTGATTCTCCTGTTTTCAGCCTCTCAAGCGCTGGGATTGTAGGGCGTGTGCCACCGTGCTCAGTCTCATTCACAGTCTCAGTGCTCCGTAGGGGCAGGGCCAGCACGACATGCCGGGGATGGAACCCTGGTACCTGCGTCTGCCTCAGTAGGTGCTTTAATGCACTGATCTATCTTGCCAGACTGAAATATTTTGAGTAGTATATGTTTGCAGTGAATAAGAAGCACATCAACCATGGGGAGTTGGTACACGTAGATCATGTATTAATCCTCTTCATTTTCCGAACTTCACTCTTCCCCCTCCCTGGATTCTACTTCAATTCAAGTGTTTTATAAGATATTAAAAATCATGTTATATGATTTATTTCTTATTTAATTTCCTACCTTTTTTAACTTTATAAACTTTTTTTTTTTTTCGGATCCGGAGATTGAACTCAGGCCCTTGCACTTGCCAGGGGAAGTGCTTGTGCCACTGAGTCATCTCCCTGGCCCCTTTATAACCTTTTCATAAGTTTAATTTGAAGCAAGTTCATTACCTTTTAAAAATAAGTCTGCTTTTGGTTTCATGACTGCTCATGTCATTGAGCTAGGAAACAACAAAGAGCATTCTGATAACTTGCAGAAAACACAACTGCAGAAGAACAGTTTGGTGTCTCATTTAGAGCTGGAGAAATGAGAAATTCACAGTAGTAGTGAGACATCTCTGACTTTTTCCTCAGCCCTCTTTCTAAGGCCCTTTAAATGACAAATCCCCTGCCTTTACCAGGAACATGACACTGAGAGACCCTGGAGACTGAACAAACAGATCCTGCTAAGTTTCCATTATTCATTTACCATTATCACCTATCTTCTGTGTGTCCACTCAACTTTTGCGTATCTTTCCATTCTTTATCAAACTCTGCATAAACATAGTTGTGCCTTAGGATCTCCACTTTGAATGTGTACCATGCTTTTCAGGGACTGATCTGTTAAGTGTAATTTGGTCATGATCCTTTTTTCAAAGAAGCAAAGATAATAATTTTTCCCTATAATTCTTTTTTTATTAAATTTAATCCTATTATTTTATTTTGAAAAGTTAAAGACAAAAGCAAGACTAATAATCAGAAACAATGACAAAGACAGAGTAATATACAACAATACATATTTTACAAATCTTCAGAACAAGAATAGTTAGAAATGGGCATCCGAGATGAACACACGCTTCTCAGAGGAAGAAATTAAACAAGCGAATAAATACATGAAAAAATGCTCCACATTGCTAGCCATTCATGAAATGCAAATTAAAACTACATTGAGATATCATCTCACCCCAGAAAGAATGGCTATCATAAAGAAATCACCCAACAACAAATGTTGGAGAGGCT
>NW_004524673.1:1090124-1092483 GCF_000260255.1 Octodon degus
TGTGTTGCAAATTTTTAAAAAAGCTGTGTTAATTGCTTTGGTTTAGAACTAAAATAATATGTTCAGATATAGGGATTCTGGAAGGTGCTATATTTTCTGATGAACTTATTCATTAACAAGTTTCTAGCAAATGAATTATTAAAAGATGGGACCTTGTTGGAGGAATAAAGTTACAAGATGTGACTCTAAAAGCTGTATTTTTTGCTTTGGTTATTCATGGTCTTTCTGATACCAGGTTGTAATAGCTTAAATAGTGTTCTTTGGCCAAAACCTTCTGCTATACCCTTGCTGTCTTAGACCTAGCCAACTGTGAATTGAACTCTCTGAAACCAGAAGCCAAAGCCTCTCGACCATTAAAATATGGCTGTCAGTAATTTTGTTCTAAGAATGAACATATGGGTACTCTACTAAAAGAAATATAGCAATACAAATTTCATTTCTAAAGCTAAGAGTTATCACGTATTTTTCCAGTTATCAGCAGTAGAACAGTAGGGTGTGTGCTTAGTTTAGCATATGAGAGATTCTTTTTTCAATCCTCAAAACAGGCAAATGTATGAAGGAATAAATTATGTGGATTTGATACTAATAAATGATTAAGAATATCAATTTCAGGAACATGTTTTGTAATGTTAGAAAATTGATATGCAACTGAGGCATAGAAAACTGAAGGGAATCATAAAATGTAGACAAACTGTATTTATAGAACTCGCAGACCTCCAAAACTCTATTAACACATCTAATATCTATTAATTGCATAACTCAGAACAAACCTCAGAAAATTTAGCAAACAATAAATAAATGAAATTATTTTCAAGGACAGTTTTACATATTGACCCTTTCTACTAACTGGTTTTGAGTGTTGAACACATTCTCTGTGATGATACTCACAATGAAGAGTAGTATTGAACACCGATCTTAAGTACAGAAATGGAAACCAAACACAACACAGTATGAATAAAAGCAAAACATTATGCTACCTCTAACTGTGTATTTAATGTGTAATCACTTAAGAAAAATAAATGAATATAGGAAAAACACAACTGAGGTGGCTGGGGGAGACTGGGAATACATTCAGCATTATTAATTACATTCTAAATCTTATTTACAAAGCATACTGGGTATGCAAAAATTAAATACAAAGCAAACATATTAGGGAATCTCTTTAAGATATGACAATGCTAATGCCACCTGAAAATCTTGGAGGAATTTATAAGTGGAAAACATTCTTTCAGAAGGCATTTTTGGTATTTTGAGAGTCATTAAGGGAAATGTTAATTATATTGCAGAAAAACAATAGTATAGGTCCACAAATCTCACCAAAACAGATAAAAAAGAATCAAACAGACATATTAAGTCAATCATCAATACACTGTAATCAACTTAGGTATATATTTTTATTTTACATTAAGAAATACACTTGAGAGCTTCCTGCTACACTGCACCAGCGGGACCTGTCCCAGCCCAGGAGCAGCATGGGCCTTACCCTCTCCCACCCACTTGGGCCACCCCCCACCACTCCGCAGTACCTCCCCCACCACACCCGCCCAGTAGGAATTTCTGCAGCGTCCGGGAACCCCCAAACGCAGTCCTAGCCCAGGTCCAGTGAGTGTGGGAGAGCTCCTCTTCCACCTACTTCACCTTGCCCCCTCCAGGCACAGTTCAGGCCTGGCATACACTCCTGGGGTGTAATCCTGCAGCTGCAATCCCTGCAGAGAGTGTAGAGGATAAATCCAACCAGCTAGTCCAGGGGCAGAACATCTTGCCACACGGGCTCAACAGGCTCACCCTCAAGGGCAACAGCGGGAAGTAGCTGAGCACAGCAGCCAGACCCAAGCCAGACATAGCTGGGTAAGTCGAAACTTTGTAGAGCTGCACCTGAACTTCAGTACGTGTGAAGGTTATAACTACAGCAAAGATCTACAAAAAAGTTCAGAAAACAGTGTTACAAAAAATGATGAGAAGGAACAAAATGCAATCTCAGAACGCAAGCCCAACTGTAACAAGTACAGAGGTCACTAATACAGAAAAAATTGGAAATCACACAGCTGAAAGCAATGAATCAACGGCTTCTGAAATAAAGAAACAGCTGCGGAAAGATATAGAAGACATCAGATTGGAAATGAATAAAGAAATCCCTGAATTAATAACATTTGCACTAAAGAATCAAATGCAGAAACATATGGAAGAAACCCAGTGCCCACCAAAAACAAGTACGGAGGACACTAGCTTGGCTCAAATGCATGAATTAATAGCATCGATAGTAAATAAGCAACAGCAGAAAGATATAGAGGAAATCAGACCACAATTCTTTTCTGAAATAAAAAAAGAACTCTCAGAACTCATAGCAGATGAAGTAAAG
>NW_004524673.1:1092583-1093566 GCF_000260255.1 Octodon degus
TGCAGTGTATTATTTGTTGAAAATGTACTTTTGATTTGATTTGAAACTGTCTCATTGCTATATGTTTATCAATAAAACTTTGAAAAGAAAAAAAAGAACAAGAATAGTTGATTAACAAAGATTGATATACTATCTATTTTGTCATCAAATCTAGTTATGCAAGATTGCACATATGATTGCATATTACTGCTAGTGTTTCAGAAACCTTAAATTTTTTTATGTCCCTCTTCTTCATCTTTTTCTTTTTTAAAATTTATTTTGAAGACAGTATAGTAATAATTAATATGACATTAGAAATAGTACACATTTAGAAGACCAAGATAATAAGTATTTAAGCATGATTTTTTGGTATTACACATTGCTGTCATTGATGTACTTGCTTAGATTGTAGATATCAGCATACAGAATTAAGTCAAGGAGAAAATTCTACACATTAATGGCCATTTTCAAAAAGTCGATAGAAATTTTTATTACAATTACCTCAGCCATTCTGTACATATACTTGCATGATTTCCCTTTGCCTTTTTTCCTTTTTTTCCCTTTCTCTCATCTGCTTTGTTTAGTCCTTAAATTCTATTTCTCTTGGTTTTACTATATTTGATATAACATTCAAGTTTTATTTCTTCTTTCAGGTTCTTACATTAGGGAGACTATATGATATTTAGACATGTGGGTCTGCTTTATTTAACTTATAAGGATAGCCTCTAGTTGCATCCACTTACTTATGAGGGCTTCAAGTTGTCTTTTTTATAGCTGAGTAATACTCCATTGTATAAAAATACCACATCTTTTTCATCCATTACTTGGGCAATGGACATTTTGGCTGCTTCCAAGATTTGACTATGACAAATTGTCCTGCTATAAACATGGGTGCACATATATGATTGTGATACAATGTTTTTAGTTCTTTTGAAAATATTCCTATATTTGTTTTAAAAGCATATCTGTACAGAAATTGTGTGTGTACGTGAATTCACCCAGAT
>NW_004524673.1:1093988-1094508 GCF_000260255.1 Octodon degus
ATCAGAATTACGGCCGACTTCTCTTCACAAACCATGCAGGCAAGAAGAGCATGGAGCAGAGCACTTCAGGTCCTCTATGAAAACAAATTCCAGTCCATACTACTATACACTGCAAAGCTCTCTTTCAAGTTTGATGGAGAAGTGAAATACTTCCATGACAAAGAACAGCCAAAAAATTTCGCAATGAAAAAGCCAACCTTACACAGGATACTGAAAGATGTTCTAGAGAGGGACCAAAACGATCAGAACTCCACGAATGAGATCAGAAGCAATCAACTAAATAGGGTAAGCAATTAAACACAGGAGAAAAAGGAGTAAACGATAACAGGTACATAACATGGCAACCGTAAGTCAATACATCTCAATTCTAACAATTAATGTAAATGGACTCAATTCACCAATTAAGAGAAATAGACTGGCACAGTGGATTAGGAAACAAAATCAAATAATATGCTGTATACAAGAAACACATTTAACTCATAAAGACATTCATAGGCTGAAAGTCAAAGGATGGAACACA
>NW_004524673.1:1094608-1097403 GCF_000260255.1 Octodon degus
TATATAGAATTTCAAAACAATATTATAGGATATTAACAATGGTTAATACATGTGTATTGTCTTCAAAGTAGTTGCTCAGATTACAAGATATAAGCATGAAAAACTGAGCAAGCTATATAAGAACAAACATGTGTTTCAATGAACTAATAGAAATTAAATGTATAGTCACCTATATTTGCTTTATTTTCCCTTTCCTTCTTCTTGTGTTTTTATCATCCTGGTTCTTTCTTCTTGAGGAGTTTCATTTCCTCTCACAAGATGTTTTGTATGTTTTGGATTTCATTTACTCTTTCAGTTACTTACAATATGGGGATAATACAATGTTTACGCATGTGGTTCTGATTTGTTTCACTTATGAGTGTGATCTCAAGAAGCGCTCATTTATGTATGAAGATCTAGAGTTTATCCTTCTTTATAACTTAGTAGAACTCCCCTATATAAAAAGAATCACATGTTTTTTATCCATTCCTTGAGTAATGGGCATTTGGGTTGTTTATAAGATGTAAGTATTATAAATTGTGGTGCTCTAAATGTGGGTACAGATAAATCACTGTGATATAATGATTTTAATTCTTCTGGGAAAATACTCAGAAGAGGAAGAGCTGTTGAATATCACCTCTCAATCCAGTTTTTTGAGGAATCTCCACAGTGATTTCTACAGTGATTGCACAGTCTACACTTCCACCAACAGTGGGTAAAGGCTCCTTTTTCTGCATATCCTGAAGAACATTTCTTATTGGTTGATTTTTTTTTTACCATAGAATTATTTTTATTTGTAACTCAAAATAACAAAAGCATTAAAACCTAATTATAAAGTAAGAGATTTACAAAGCCTGTGAAAGAAAGGAAGTATTAATGAATTGGGTGAGTTAGGAGACTGTTAAGCTACTGAGGTCACTCAGTAAAGCAGGGTAGCAGGGGATGAAATGGGTTGTCAGCTTCTGCATGAACTATATACCTGGATTAACAGAAATTGGCACTTGGTTAGCAGGAATTGGAGGGACACGGTTGAGGCAGGCCGGTGTGTTAGCTGTTCCTAGGAGATTGCTGCAGGCTGCCCTGCTGATTGGTTCACACTGCATATTCTTCCGCTGCACACAGCTTCTCTGCAAACCCTCACTGCCCCGAGCGTAGGGCTAGGTGAGGTGTTGTCCTTCCGAAGTACCTTGAGGTGGTCCTTAAGGGGAGGAAATGCTGGCTCTCATCATTTAATGGTTATTGCTTACCGTGTAGTATTACTTGTTTTTCTTGTACACCACTCTTTCAACTGGTTAATGTCTTTAAATGTAATGACTGGATGGTTTCTCAGTTTAGAGTTTTTTGCTTTAGTATCTTTTTTTTCTTTAGTAGATAATGCACAAAGCCAAATGTCAAGTTAGATAAACTGCTTTTTAAGTTACTCCAAGTTAAAATTTTAAAAGACCGGTCTGTACTTACTGTGTTTCTTTGGAAATAGCTGATTTTGTGGTCTCTAACTTTAAATTTGCAACAATGTTTTTGGGAAAACAGCTCAATATTTAAGCTTCTGCAATCATTCATTCTGAAGTAAGATATAATCTCAAAGTTCCTTTAATTTGTATTTCTCAAATGGTCAGTGATGTTTAATAATTTTTCATATATTTATTGTCAATTTTTATCTTTTCTTCTGAGAAGTGTATTTTTAATGTATTCAGTGTAGGGTCTACAGGCTGTCACTATAGATTGGACTCATAGTGACCCCCTGTTTTCAGCTTACCAAGTGCTGGGATTACTGGCGTATGCTACCACGCCCAATCTCAATGGTTTTCTCAGCATATCCTGGCAGCAGGGCTGGCACAGCACACCAGGGATCAAATCACGGTCCCTGTGCCTGCCTAAGCAGGTGCTTTAATCCACTGAGCTATCTGGCTGGTCGTTTTTCAGTTATTTTTATATTCTAGATAGAAGTCCTTTGTCTGATGAATTGTTGAATCTAACGTTTTCCCAATTTGTGGATTGTCTTTTACTCTGTGCTTTCTTTTGATGTGCAAAATCTTTTTAATAAAGAGATCCCAGTTGTTGTTTTGTTGAAGCTTTTTCCAGGCAATTTGGTTTTTGTTCAGGAACTCTCTGCCTACACCTACGTATTCAAAATTTCTACCTATTCTTCCTTCCAGTAGTGTTAGTGTATATCTATTAATATTTAGATTTGATTCATTTTGATATTAGTTTAGTTCATGGTGATTTATGTGAGTCTATTTTTATTTTTTAGGTATTGTATAGCTAGTTTTTCAAGAGCCACTTATTAAAGAGATTATATTTCTTCCAGTGAACATGTTTGGCCACTTTGTCAAAGATAAAGTGTCTGAGTTTGTTTGGAATTTTGTCTGCATATAATCTTATGAAACCCCATACAATCTTATGTATGTATTGTTATTGACTTGGAAACTTAAAAAATCTTTTCATCTGTTATATTTTGCCTATAATGTCATTTTCAACCAGTTGGTAATTTTGAAATTTTCATATTAAGCTTCATAATTCACTTTTAAGTTCATTTTATTGGGCTTTATGTTTTCATGTTCATTTAAACTTCTTCTAATCAGTTCCACTGACCCTCAATTATTATTATTTTTTTTTTTGCCAGTGTCATGGTGGATTTATCACAGTAGCTTTGTAGTATATTTGCAAGTCAGGGATTGTGATGCTTTGTGCTTTATCTTTGTTGCTCAGAATTTGCTTTGGAATGTAGCTCTCTTCTGTTTCATTATGAATTTTAGGATATATTTTTTCTATATCAGTGAGGTGTGCTAATTTTAGTTTGATTGAGACTGCATCAA
>NW_004524673.1:1097648-1100758 GCF_000260255.1 Octodon degus
AATGTAGCTCTCTTCTGTTTCATTATGAATTTTAGGATATATTTTTTCTATATCAGTGAGGTGTGCTAATTTTAGTTTGATTGAGACTGCATCAAATTCGTGTAACAGTTTTAGGAGTATGACTACTTTCACTTAGCAAGATGATGTAGAATTCAGCTGTATGGTTATCAAATTTATTTATTCTTTTATTTATATAGTTAGTACGGGGTCTCACTATGTAGTCTGGACTCATAGTGAACCTCCTGTTTTCAGCATTACCAGAGCTGGGATTACAGGAGTGTGCCAACCTGCCTGGTCTCAGTGGCTAGCTCAGCACAACCCCAGCACAACTGGGGCTGACCCAGTATGTGGTGCGGAATAGAACCTTGATCCCTGAGCTTGCCTAAGCAAGTGCTTAGTCTGCTGAGCTATATTACTGGCCCTTGGTTAACAAATTTGATTTGATTCATGATTTTGGAGAAGATAGCCACTGCCATGCAACCAAATAGTTCACAAACAGAAACCATCATGAGCAAAGGTATAACTGTAAGTGTAATTATTTAAAGTCATATGGGAATTATGTACCTATGTGACATAATCTTATGAAACCCATACAATCTTATGTATGTATTGTTATTGACTTGGAGACTTAAAAAATCTTTTCATCTGTTATATTTGGCCTACAATGTCATTTTTCAACCAGTTGGTAATTTTGAAATTTTCATATTAAGCTTCATAATTCACTTTTAAGTTCATTTTATTGGGCTTTATGTCTTTATGTTCATCTCAACACTTTTCAAATTCCAGCCATAATCATATCCACATACCAAATCTTGTTTAGATATCCTGCAAGATTATGAAATAATCCAAACAGCATAGTTCTTGACTGTAAACCCAGCACTTTTGAAGGCTAAGTAAGGAGGATCACAGTAAGCCTAAACTGGACAACTTACTCACTTAGCAAGATAATGTATAAATAAATAAATAAATAAACTTTAGGTAGAATGTTAAAAGGGGAGAAATGTATCTGTATGGATGTTTTGCTCTAGAATCTAATAAGAGTGATATTTGTAAGAATGTAATAGCCTGTTGTTCAGTTGGTTTATTATGTGGTAGGATCGTATTACACATATGTGTATAATTTTATTTGTTTTGAATTGGATTGTAAATTGAAACATTTATGCATATACTGCTTTGTTTTACTTAAAACAGAATATTCCCTCAGAGTGCTAAATTCTCATGGTTTAAAGAAATTATCTTTCACAATTATAGATGTTTATAACTTTTCCTTATTAAACCTTGTTTATTAAATCTAGACATATTTTAATTATGTAAGAAGCCTTACAGTTTAAATATTGTAAGTGTTAATGCTTTTTAGCTTTCCACATATAATACAATATTTCCTTATAAATTTATTTATTGGTAATCTTATAAAAATTATTTTTACTAAATTATTTTTCTGACACATACCAACTTTTATCACATATAAATATCTCATTAATAAAGCAAATTCCAACTTGTTTGCAAACAAAAAACTACTTTTTCAAACTATAGCATGTATCATTTAGTTGAAATATAGTATCTAAAACAGGTTTTGGTGAGATTCTAGTTTTAATCACATACTGAATTTATTTTAGGTCCTGTGTTACATTAATATTTCATGATTTTTCAAATTTTATCATGATCTAGCATAACTGACTTGCTTAAAATGTCAATGCTGACTGTAATACAAAAGATTGTAATTTAATGTATCTGGCATTTTTAATTTTTACTTCAAGAGTATGTATTCTACTTTACAATTAAAAATTTAAATTTCACTTTAACCTATGAGGATTACTGTACTGGAAGTATTTCAAGGGAACCCTTTGCCATACATAAAGATAGAAAAATATTGTGATGAATTAGAGTTTGAGTTGAAACTTAGCAAACTTCCCCAACATCCATGTACACAATATTTAAATGCCCATAAATGAACTAGATTAAGTATCATCTCAACTTTTAACTAATTGTGTGTATACACTGCAATTTATGATTTTGTTTCCTTATCCTAAAATTGATAACATGTTTTTCTCAGTATAGTTCTATTTCAATATATCACAAAACTGTCTAAATTAATATCCAAAAAACTAATGATTTTAATTTCTTAGCACTCTTAAGTTCAAGGCCATTCTTATTACAGCATTATATGTCTCTCAGATAAATATTTTAAAATAATTTCTGCTGATTATATTAAGGCCCTAAATGCCCGAAGTGTATTTTGAGTTGACTGATACAGTATGTCAGCCTCTGACACTATATACCCAACAACTGTCTAGGAAAAGCACTATGTCTAAGTCAGTGCTGCTTTGTAAGACTATCCAGTGAATGTTTTGTCCACTTAAGAGTGTCACATAGTTTTTTTGACATAATCAAAATGTCAATCTAGGGGCCAGGGAGATGGCTCAGTGGAATAAGTGCTTCCCTGGCAAGTGCAAGGGCCTGAGTTCAAACCCCAGTTCTGAAAAAAAAAAAAAAAGTCAATCTAACTAGCTACGTACAGATTCTATATAAATTAAAATTTTAATTAGACGTTACTTATTTACTTGGAGGAATATCTATTGTAATAGTTTTATTTAGTGGATGGAGAAATTGAAGACCTAATAATTCAAAAAACTGAATCAATGTAAATATCAAGTTGAAAATAGCAAGACTGGAATCTAAAAATCAATGCTGTTGTCTCTAAAATACACATTTTACACTACGTATACTTTCCACTCTAAAACTACCACACTCAATTGCATTGTAAAACATTGAGTATGAAAGTTTCTGGTCCTCAAAATACTTTATCTGATAATTTGAATGGATAATTTGTTTTTATTTTGTAAATGGATAATTTGTTTTTATTTTGTAATTCATTCTGGGTTAAAGCTGATCTTAAAAATATGGGTGCAAGGGGCTGGAGAGATGGCTCAGTGGTCTAAAGCACCTACTTAGAACAAGCTTAGCAAAAGCATCAGGGACCGCGGTTCAATCACCCAGCACCACATGCCAGCCAGCCCTGCCCCCTGGTGGGACGAGCTGGCCACACACTCTTTCTCTCTCTCTCTCTCTCTCTCTCTCTCTCTCTCTCTCAAATAAATAAATAAATAAAT
>NW_004524673.1:1100858-1103320 GCF_000260255.1 Octodon degus
ATAAATAAATAAATAAAAATTTAAAAAAAAATATGGGTGCAAACAATTATAATAGGACCTACATTAAAATTTGTATTTGGTTTTGCCAAAAGAAATGCGTGATTTCAAGTTGTATCATGAAGACTCTATATAGTGAGTGCCATATAAAATTGTAAGTCTTGGAATTTGTCTTCATATACTGTTGGAAGAGGAAATTTAAGGTTATAAATTAATTGACTTTCATTTTTATTGACTCGTGGGGTATGCCTGCAGTGGTCTTGCGTAATTAAATTAAGCCAAATTCAAGGTTAGAAAACAATATATACACACAAGAGCCATATCCATTTGAATCTCTGCATGTCCTACTGTCAGCCTTAATTCTTTTCAGTCTTCACTCAGATCACCTTAAGTAACACACACACACACACACACACACACACACACACGGTATCACAAACCATTTTTATTTGGTGAAGCAAAGGGACAAGCCCTGCCATGAAAAAACCATCCATGTTTAATTCCTGTCTTATGGGTATAAAAATCCTATTTTGACACTTATGGCATAAATCAATGTTGGAAAGAATAGATATCAAATCTATGTAACTGAATCCTTACTAAATGTTATAAATTCTGCATTGACAGCTTTGACACACAAAACTATTTCTTTCTCCTCATGTCTGTAAAATATTAGTCCAAATTGCACAAAGTTACCAGATAGAAATATTCCATATACTTTCCTAACCTAAGATCTTACTTAATTCTTCCCTGTTGGAGTATATTTACCTTAGTAGGAGAAAGCAGATTTCCTATAGCTCAGAATGTTGAATTGCATACTTTAAAAAAAAATATCTGCTACAAGTGGCTACAACATACACATTTTAAATGAATAGAATAAAATCTTACCGCATCTGTATATCACTTTATAATTCATGATATAAGTAGCTGAGGAAGTAAATACCTTATCATATATCTCTTGGGTCGTCATGAAAACCCTAGTAATGTTATAAAATCAGTACAATCACAAGGTGATATTATTTAAAACAAAACATTTACTGTTATAGTTTTCGCTACATTATTTAAAAAACAACTATATATTAATAACATAGAACTTTTTATTAATTATATTTGGTAAATTTAGGCTCCAGAAATATTTTTATTTAATAGGAAAATAAAATTAAAAATTAATTTAAAATTTGTGCCAGCCATTAAATCCAATGATCATTGATTTTATAATTTTCTCTATACTTCATTTTACCTGTCCTCTCCACAAATTAAGAATAAACATTGTTCAGGCAAGCCAGATAGTTCAGCAGATTAAAGCACCCAGGGTTTGATTAAAGCCCCCAGAGTGTGCTGAGACAGAGATTGACACTGGGAATGGTGGTGCATTATCCCAGCACTTGCAAGGCTGAAAATAGAAGGACAAATATGAGTCTGATCTGTGAAGTGAGACCCTGGAGACCCTGTACTAAATATGTAAAAAAGGAATAAACATTGTTCAAGTATGGCCTTCTGCTCTGTGTTTGTGTATGTCTGTGCAAGTGTGTGTATGTGTATGTGTACACACGGGCCATTGATCTTAGGTCTTTCAGTCTGAGCTACATTCCCCTTTTGTCTGTGTATTCTTAGAGACAGGATTGTAGTTGCTCAGACTGCCTTCAATATTACCATCCTCCTGCTTGAGCCTCCTGAATAGTTTGGGATGATAGATATGTGCTCCTGACTTTGGATGCTAAGTGCTCATTTAAGCAGAGAGGAAAATTTTCATGACTGCATTAACCATTCTTTTTTAAATATAATCCATAAGTTTATTCCACTTAGTCAATCAGTTGGAATTTGCATAGCATTTAGTGATGTATCACGACATAAATTTTTTCTGTAAATTTATTATAATAAATTTGTTCTTTACATAGAGTTGGGTAGTAACATTTTTATATTATTAGTTGAGAGCTAGAATTCTTTTTCCTCATGCATCCCATTTTGTTATTCTTTATTCTTGTATTAAAAAACAAATGAGCATTAAAATGAATTTTAGGGGCTAACATTATCAAAATAAATTAGCTCTCTCAATACAAAAATATCAGCAACTTCTGACATTGCCAGTCCTATGGATAACCCATTACTAGTATGAACTACTGGACTATATTGGAATATTTTGCTTAATTCATACACCTACAATATTTAAATGATAATGGAATACCCATCTTTGACAAAACTAAACAAAAAAAAAAGAGGATACAAATAAAGGACCATTTTGTATCTGTATATTCAAAATAGTTAGGATAGATATACATCTACTTTCTCTTAATGAATAGAAAGATTTGTACTAATTGTGTTTGAACAGGATATCATGTCTATATCTCGTACTATGAATAATCATTAAGAAGACAACAAAATGCAATGTACTAATTATTGAAACTCATACTAATCAGTTTTGAAACTGTCTCATTGCTATTTGTTTCTCAAATAAAATTATATATGTA
>NW_004524673.1:1103420-1105038 GCF_000260255.1 Octodon degus
TCTGGAGTTCTAAAACTAAATCCTAGAAAATTTTTTTAAGAATTACAAAATGGATACATCTTGACACCATAATGTTAAATAAAGTAAATCAGACACATGAGCCTAAGTATCACATGATTTTTAAAATATGGGGAACCAAAAGTATAAATAAAGAACCAAAGAGATAGATAACAGGAAGAAGGAGATAGAACTTTTTTAAAGGGCAGGAGATCAATAGATGGGAGGAGGGAAGGAAAGGGGATGGAAAAAGGAATTAAGTCGTGTTATGTATGCATACTTCACCACAAAGAATGCAAGCAACATGTGCTGCTAACATGCTCTCATAAAAATAAAAAAAAAAGAAATTCCAATTGGATACAATTTATAGTGTACAACAACGGTATGAGTAATTCAGCCTTAATAGATGTGTACTTTTATCTACATCCTTGACAAAACTTATTTGAGCTAATTTTTTAAAATAATTTATTTTATTTTGAAGAGTAAAAACAGAAACAAAAACAGATAGAAAAAAGAAAGACAGAAACAGGGCAACATACAACAATGCCTGTTACAAAGATTTTCAAAATCAGAATAGCTAATTAACAATGGTTGTTGCTTCTTAGCCCCTTGGAGATCTTAGTGAGTTCAGAGGCAAAGCAAGTATGGATGATTTTTTTCCCCTCCAATAGAGGCTTGGGATTGTAACCCAGCGACACAAGCACCTGAAAAATCCAAAGACCGGCATTTGGTTCCTGAAAAGCAAGACCATTTGAGTGAAGAAAGGAAAGAAGAGTTTCCTAGATGTGCGGTGCCTCGTTTCCCGGGATGCCTTTTACCAAAGACTCAGAGTCCTAAATTAAAAAATTGACGCAGATCCAGAAGATGCTACAGACAGAACATTTCACTTCCTGGATGTTTCTGAAGCAGAAGAAGATGACAACGGCCCAAGAGTCATGGACATTGGAGGACATGGCTGTGAGGTTCACCCAGGAGGAATGGCAGCTCCTGAGCCCTGCTCAGAAGGACCTGTACTGGGATGTGATGCTGGAGAACTACCGAAGCCTGGTGTCAGTGGTGTTTCAAGCCAGCAGGCCAGATGTCCTCTCCCACTGGAACAGGGAGAGCCACTGTGGATGTTAGAAGATGAAATCCACGGTCAGATCCATCTGGAAATTGAGAAAGCTGATCATCTGCAACAGCAATTGCAAAACCAAAAAAGGCCAAACAGGATGGAACAGTGTCATGAACCGAATGCACCTGGAAATAGTCAGAGGCGCAAATGTCTTCTTCCCTTAAGTCCAAATCATATGTTTGATTTACATGGAAAAGCATCAAAACCTTATTTAGCTTTATCTAACCAGAACAGCAAATGTGTCATAAAAGAGCTTGCTGAGTTAAAAGTAGGTAGGAGATCCTTTGTTTATGATATTTATGAGCAAACTCATAGCACAATTAAAGCTCATACTAAAAGTAAAAACATACCAGCCCTGAATCACAATTCTTTAAAGACCAGAAAATACACAAAATGGAGAAAGGCCATTGTCGCGCACGACCTCGCCAGCAAGGACGACTCAACACACAGCTCTTCCTTCAGCGGTTTATTTAGGCTCCTAACAGTAACTTTCTTATGCTCTCTCTC
>NW_004524673.1:1106134-1106794 GCF_000260255.1 Octodon degus
GGTGGTGGCTCCCGCGGTGGCCAATGCTATAGCAGTAACGATGACTGCAGTTACCCCAAAATCTCTTTTCTGCCTAATAAGGGTCAGAGCATTGGGAGTCCCAACAGGAACTGGGATCCATCGGGGCATGCGGGAAATAATAGTGTAACTGTATTCGCTAGCATTCCAGCATTGGATATAGAAGCATGTTTCATTAATACGCTGGGTTGGAGTGGAATTTGTTACGATGAATAGAAAGAAAGGGGGGTAAACACAAATGGGAGTGGGACTATACGTTATAGTCTTATTTTCTCTTCCTTGTTCATTAATAGTTTTGAAACAGAGGGTTCCCTCTAAACTAAAAGTTCTGTTCTCTCCAATGGGGGCTATGTCCTTATCCAAAGGAAGGTATGGAAGTTGCAGGGACTTATTGGAAGTAAAGAGGTGGGGATACAACCTGGCATCACAGCGAACTGGCATTGGTCTCAGATACACAGACAGGATTCCCCATCTCTCATCTGCCATCACTTGGTACAGCAGCAACAGGGGTAGTAGTACTATCCTCGTTGTCAGCGTTGCTCCTCCCATTGTCACTCTGGTCATCTGGCTTGACTCTTCTCACTAGTCGCTCTGGCACCCAAATAGGGTCGTGGTGATCCTGTGGAAACACACAAACAGCAC
>NW_004524673.1:1109189-1109669 GCF_000260255.1 Octodon degus
TGAGACTAGGTTAAATGGGAAGGGGCAGGCACGAAATACTTCAATAACTATTGTAATTCCACCTTCTGGGGCATGCCAGGAGGGAATTGATGTTGAACTGAATCTTGGCTCTCTACCATATATGCGCCGTATCCTGTTTTAGAGCCAGCAGTAAATATGGTCGCCGCACGTGGAATGGGCTGCGCGGCCGTAATCTTAGGGAAGATAATGGGGTGTTCTTTAAAGAATGTCATCAGGGGGTGCTATGGGTAGTGACTGTCGATGTGACCCACAAAGCCACATCGTAGAATAGCCCACTCATCCACAGTAGCGCAGAGTGTTGCTACCTGAGCAGCCGAGTGGGGCACTATAATGGAGGTGGGCACTACCCCAAACGCCTGAATGGTTTGCTGAACTCCGGACTGTGCCAGATTGGCAACCATGATAGGGTAATATTCGAGTGTCTTAGCAGGGGAGATTCTGGGATGTATCCATAGTACT
>NW_004524673.1:1114042-1117025 GCF_000260255.1 Octodon degus
ATTTCCCAATCTCTCTCTTTCTCACTGGGAGCCTTTTCACTAGCTACCTTCTCCGATCTTTCCTCCTGTAATTGTTCTAACGCTGCCTGAGTGCCTCTCTTTAATTTAAGTTTCCGGGATAAAAGTAGCTCTTGTAGAGCCAGAAAAATTGGGTGCGACGTGTTCGCGCCCATGACAGAAATTTATACTTTCACTTTGTTGTTCGCTTGTAGGCAAACTGGATTCACTCGTAGGCGAACCTTGGCGCTCCTACCTTATCTACAGATAGGAGCCCTAAACCTCACTTTTGTCGCGGATCCCCAACTTACCTGGGGACTTACTGGTGCACCCCCTGACCGCCGAAGGTTCTGAGCTGATGGCTTGAGATGGATCCCCATACGGGCCACCACTTGTCACGCACGACCTCGCCAGCAAGGACGATGCAACACACAGCTCTTCCTTCAGCGGTTTATTCAGGCTCCTAACAGTAAGTTTCTTATGCTCTCTCTCACCCTTTTCCCTCGAGCCCTCGGCCTATATATGATCCCGAGCCCAATCCCAGTGCGCCACGTGGAGATCGCCCATGGGTCCAGCCTATGCGGAAGCAAATCATGACAGCAGCCCTGGCCATATAAGGAGTTGTTGTGCACAGAAAGCGCTCACCCACGGGGGCTGGAAGGCGGAAACCAGCGCCATCCTGTAGGCGTGGTCCTTCGCAGCTCTCCACAGGCCATGAATGTGCTAAATGTGGGGAAGCCTTCCTCAAGAAGTCTCAGCTCATTGAACATAAGAAAATTCATTTAGGAAAGAAATTTCATGAATATAGTATCTGTGGGAAAACCTTCTATAAGAAATTCAATCTCACCAAACATCTGAATGTTCACAAGAGAGAGATACCCTATGAATGTGAGAAATGTGGGAAAGCCTTCTTCAGGAAATCTCAGCTTACTCAGCATTTGAAAACACATATAGGAAAAAAAAAAAAACCATATTTTCCCTGAATGTGGGAAAAGTTTTGCCAGGAAATCATCACTCATTGTGCATATGCGAATTCATACAGGAGAGAAACCATATTTAGTAGTGAATGTGGAAAAGGATTTATTCAGAAGGGCAATCTTTTGATACATCAACAAACTCACACAGGAGAGAAACCCTAAGGATGTACTGAGTGTGGTAAGGCCTTTAGCCAGAAGGTGTGCCTCATAGCACATCAGAGATACCACACAGGAAGGACACCCTATGTGTGTACTGAGTGTGGGCAAACCTGTTCCCAGAAGTTGGTGCTTATTAGACATCAAAGAATTCATACTGGTGAGAAGCCATACAAATGCAGCGATTGTGGGAAAGCCTTCATTACAAAGGCAAAGCTGATTACTCATACAGAAAAGAAACCCTATGGATGTGTTGAGTGTAAGAAAGCCTACTCTGTTAAGTCTTGCCTTGTTAAACATAAGAGAACACACAGAATGGAGAAATGCACAGATACAGTGAAGGTGAATGATTCTACAGTGAGTGACACATGTTTGGACAATAGTAAATTCATGCAAGAGAGAAATCCTGTTAATATAACTCTGCAAATACATCCAGTGATCCTTAATATGTTAAACATGACTGGGCTCCTAGGAAATAGAAATGTGGTGAGAGCAGGAATGGCAGTGCGGGTCATGAGGCAGGTCTGCGGAGGCACCCTCCCCGCCTCTGTGCCCGCCGGCCCTGGGGTGCAGCCCTTGGCGGCGGGCGTGGGCGAACTTCCAGTGCTGGACGAGCAAGCGCGGGCGGTGCGTGCAGTTCGGGGCGCTGTTCCGGGAGCGCCGCGCAGTGGTGGTGCTCGTGCAGCATTTCCTGTGCTACGTGTACAAGGAGTATGTGGAAGACCTGGCCAAGATCCCCAAGAGCTTCTTGGACGAAGCAGATGTCACCCTTATAGTGATTGGACAATCATCCTACCATCATATTGAGCCATTCTGCAGGCTGACTGGATATTCCCACGAAATCTATGTTGATCCTGAAAGAGAAATTTATAAAAGATTGGGAATGAAAAGAGGTGAAGAAATTTCCTTGTCAGAACAGAGTCCCCATGTCAAGTCGAACCTCCTCTCAGGAAGCCTGCGGAGCCTGTGGCGGGCAGTGACCGGCCCTCCCTTTGATTACCAAGGAGACCCAGCTCAGCAAGGTGGAACCCTCATTTTGGGTCCAGGTAACAATATCCACTTCATTCACCGCGACAGGAATAGGTTGGATCACAAACCTATAAACTCTGTGTTACAGCTTGTAGGAGTTCCCCATGTGAACTTTACAAGTGGACCTTCAATTATCCACGTGTGACTGAATGCAGACTCTGTCCCTTCCAGATGGGCCCCTGAAAACATGACCTCCGTGACAGGCAGGAAGTATGCAGGGTGTGACTCATGGGCTTGTCCAGCCTTGGAGAGGTCTGAAAAACGTAAATCCTTGGGTGCTGGGTGAATTACAATCTGAGAGGCATAGTTATCCAAAATAGGGAATACATATTTACAGTTCTATCGTTTTTACAGTTGCGTATAACTAAATATAAATATACGGAAGAAAATGTTAAAGGTCATTAAATTATGAATAACATTAATGAAGTGTTTTTGGCAAATTAAAATATATAAACAGAAGACATGTGTGGTGACACAGGCCTGTAGTCTTAGCTACTTGAAAGGATATAAGAAAATCTTGTCATGAGCCAGGAATGTGAGGCAACAGTGAGCTACCATTTCCAAAATGCATATATTTATGAAATATATAAAGGAAAA
The DNA here is from genome assembly GCF_000260255.1 of Octodon degus. Classification (NCBI taxonomy): domain Eukaryota; kingdom Metazoa; phylum Chordata; class Mammalia; order Rodentia; family Octodontidae; genus Octodon; species Octodon degus. The sequence continues at coordinate 1,116,799 of NW_004524673.1, forward strand.
GGAAAGAACTGAATACCACTTAATTCAATTAAAAAAGTATCTTAGACAAGTGTATTAGTATACTCCTGTGATCCCAGCACTTAGGAGGCTGATGCAGGAGTACTGCAGCAAGTTTGAGGTCAGTGTGAACCCACTTGAACATAGTGAATTCAAATCCAGCCTGCACTACAGTCAGACTTGGTCTCAGAACAAAACAGAAGTTATCTTCAATTCCGTAATCTATGTAA
>NW_004524673.1:1121347-1122539 GCF_000260255.1 Octodon degus
GTATTGACTTTATAACCTGCTATGCTACTGAATTTCTGTATTAATTCTAGTAGCTTCTTGGTGGTGTTTTTTGGGTCTTCTAAATATAGTATCATGTCATCCGCAAATAAAGATAATTTAACTTCTTCTTTGTCTATTCTTATTCCTTTTATTTCTATCTCTTGCCTAATGGTTGTAGCTAATGATTCCAGAACTATATTCAATAGGAGTGGTGATAGAGGACAACCTCATCTTGTATTAGATCCAAGAGTAAAAGATTTCAGTTTTTCCCCATTTAGGATTATGTTAGCTGTTGGGTTTTCATAAATGGCTTTTACCAGATTGAAGTAGAGGGAATCTATTCCAATTTTCTGTAAGACTTTGAACATGAATGAGTGTTGGACTTTGTCAAAAGCCTTTTCTGCATCAATGGAGATGATCATGTGGTTTCTAGTTTTCGCTCTATTGATATAGTGTATAGTTTTATAGATTTTCCAATATTGTACCATCTTTGCATCCCTGGGATGAATCCTACTTGGTCATGGTGTATGATCTTCTTGATGATTTTCTGTATTCTATTTGCTAGAACTTATTGAGGATTTTGGCGTCTATGTTCATCAGGGAGATTGGCCTATAGTTCTCTTACTTAGTTGCATCTTTCCCTGGTTTTGGTATCAATATAATACTTGCCTCCAGGAATGATTTTGGGAGGATTGCTTCCTTTTCAATTTCATGGAAGAGTTAGAGGAATATAGGGATTACGTCTTCTGTAAATGTCTTGTGGAATTCAGTTGTGAATCCATCTGGACCTGGAGTCTTCTTTGCTGGTAGGTTTTTAATTACATCTCGTATTTCGTTGGCTGTTATTGGGCTATTGAGAGTGGTTATAATCCTGTTGAGTCACTTGTGGTAATTTGTACCTTTCTAGGATTCTGTCCATTTCTTCTATGTCTTCTATTCTGTGAGAGTAAAGATTCTCAAAGTAAGTATCGATAACCTGCTAAATTTCCTCTGAGTCTGTGGTAATTACACCGTTTTCATTCCTTATTGCTTATATTTGAATTTTTTCTTTCCTCTGTTTGATGAGGTTAGCTAGGGGATTATCAATTTTATTTAATCTTTCAAAGAACCAGCTTTTTGCTTTTTTAATTCTTTGAATTGTATTTTTCGTCTCAATTGAATTAATTTCTGCTCTAATCTTTATGATTTCCTC
>NW_004524673.1:1122639-1130986 GCF_000260255.1 Octodon degus
TAGGTTCAGTTCCTAGTACCAGAAAAAGTGTGTGTGTGTGTGTGTGTGTGTGTGTGTGTGTGTGTGTGTGTGTGTGTGTGTACATGTGCTTTTAAGACTTTGAAACTTAGCAAATGTAATACTGCTTTGAACATATATTTTTTATGTAAAGCATACAAAGTCACAAAAATCTGTATTTAATGTATACCTGTATTTTAATGCGTTTTAATAGCTGTACACATCAACAGTCCTATTTTTACTCAATAAACTTTCATAAAACTTAAAAAAAAAAAAAAAAGAAAAAAAGAAATGTGGTCCCGGTGGGACAGTCAGTAGTGAGATGTTCACTCTCAGGAGAAAACAGAGGATCTATACCAGAGAGAAACTTCATGGATGTAGTGAACACTTTGTGCCTCCAATTGTTAATTATGTTTTGTTTTGGATTATGATAGGTCATGCAATGATTGTGAGAAAGCCCTTGCCCTCAAGTAACGGAGTCGCATACTGGAAATGGGGAAGGCAATAACTGGTAGGGCCTAAAGTATCTTCTGCCTTTCCCATTAACATAAAAATCATAACAGCACCCCACTAAACATATTAAGATTTTGAAGCAAACCAGTCCTGTGAAGAAGAATGTTTTACAAGTTTTATTTCTTTCTCAACCTAATTATACTGGACAAGATACCTTGAAACATACTCCTATTTGTTAGTGATCCAATGCTTTAAAAGAGATAGCCTCAGATTGTAGGTACAGCTTTGATACTGCACTGACCCCACAGCCCTGTATTTGATCCCCAGAACAGCAAAAATAAAGCCTCTGTTTCACATTAAAAAAAAAAATTAAAAAAAACAATGGTTGTTATATTATCTATTTTTAGCATAAAATCTATTGCTCAGATTAATTGATATAGTTATACAAGATTAGAGAAGTGATTCAATATTGATACTTGCTTTCAAGAAATCATAAATTTTCCTTGTCTTTTTCTTTTAATTTATTTTAAAGACAGTATAATAATTGATAGGACATTAGGAATGGTACACATTTAGAAGATGAGAGGCATTCAACTGTGGGTTTTGTATTAGACATTGCTGTCCTCAGTGTAGTTGCTGAGGTCACAGATATCAGCATACAGAGTTAGTCAAGGTGAAAATTCTAAATATTAATTGCTATTTTCAAAACTGCTGATGGAAATTATGGATACAATTGTCTCCGCCGTCCTGTATATGTACTTGAATGTTTTACTTCCTTCCTGTTTTCTTATCTTTTCTCCTTTCTTTCATCTTTATTATTTAATCCTTAGGTTTAGTTTCTTTGTATTTTACAATATCTATTATACCTTTCAGGTTTTATTTATTCTTTCAGATTCTTATATTAGGGAGACAATACAATATTTACATCTGTGGTCTCACCATAAGAAAACTGTATTCTAATAATCCTAAGTATGTTATCATTAATGAGAAAAGTATGTGGAATACCTAACAGTATTTTCTAAGAACGAGAGAATTCTATAAGCTGCAGAAGTAAAGAACAAAAACATTCAAAAGAGTGGAAATGACACACACTTTAAATATGGGCATTGGCATTGTGTCGGCTTAAGTTTGGTTTTCCATTTTCATATGTGTCACATAAAGTGAATGTATTGGATATGAGTGTTGTGTGATAATGGGCACTGCTTTGGGGATTTTAATGTTTTATTATAGAGACATCATACACTGTTTAAAGACTCTTTTTGTATTCTTTTTTTATTTTTAAACCGGTGATTAAACTCAGGCCCTTGTGCTTGCCAGGCAAGCACTTACTCTACAGAGCTATCTCCCAGGCCCTAATGCCTCTTTTTATTTTTGATTTGTTACTGAATGTCGTATTCTTTTCTTTGCTTATTTTCTTCGGTGTGAGTTACTAAGATCTCCAAACATACAAGAGCATTCACAGCAGGTACAGATATCTACAAAAAGGGGAGAGTAGAAGTGAGTCACATAAACGGATCATTAGAGAGCAGAACTAAGTCTGTCACAGAAGTCTGAAGGTGAATTAGTTACACTTGAAGAGAACCTTCAAAGATGAGTTTGGTATTTGGAGGAGTCTTTAAAGGACCATTTCAACTTAAAACTAGTTCAAAGATTGCAGGTACTTGAATTCAACAATATAACCTAATATAGTCCAATAGACCATAATAGTAGTGAGTTATCAGCATAGCTGGCAATTGTCAGAGGTTGTTGACTTAAGCCTTTTACAGTTAAGCATATTAATATAGCTTTAGTTTTTATACCTCGTGGTTATGCTTTTCTGACGGATGGTTAAGACCAAGTTAAAGCAAGACCTGTATAACCAAAAATGTAAATTTTGCTATCTGACAAGGTCAGTCAAATATCCTCAGGATTTACCCTGGAACCATGTAAAGACTTCTCCAAACACATCTTCTCTAACTGCAATAGACACCCATCTCTGACAAAACAAAACAAAAAAGGGGCTATAAAGGTCCATTTTGTTGTCAAAAAAAAAAAAGAAAAAAACTATGTATACACAAGATGGTTAGGATAGATATACAGGGAATTCCTCTTAGTTATTGAGAAGAAAGGTTCGTACTAATATTGTTTAGACAAGATATTATGTCTGCATCTTGTCCTCTGAATACTACAAAGACAACAATATGCAATGTATTCATTATCGTGACTGTCCTAACTTGTTTTGAAACTGTTTCATTGCTATTTATCTCTTTTATTCTCATTAAACTGAATTAACAAAAATAAATAAAAAACAAAGTTAAAACTAAAAAAAATATGATTTTTCTTCCCATATACACAAGTACATAGGATAAGTACTGTGTACACTTAAGTACATACCAAGCACTAGGTCCAAGATCAGTGAGGATTTGAATTTTGATTAAAATGTATGCTTGTGTATTGTTAGCTAGACACACAGGAACCACAAATTGAGTTAGCAAAATTATTTGGCACATAATTAAGCATTTTGTTGGTATATTTATTCTATGTATCTTAAATGAACGCTAGCCTACTGTAAACTGCCTTAGTAAAATCTAGTGAATGAACCCTTAATTAACAAGATGAAAGCATATTCTTTATTAATTAAGGCAGGATGATTGTTTTTATTGAAATAGTAACACAATTTTCTAGAATTAAAGTTAAGTTCTATAAATGCTAAAATGTAACATAAATATGGGTTGAGAGATGATGTAGACAATGAAGTTAGCATTAGGTTAAATTTTTGAGAAAAGTTCTTAATTTACCTTTTTGTAATAATCTCATTCCTATTTATAAACATGAGAAATTTACTATAATAATTTTTCAACTATTATAGTAAACTCAGTTTATGATGAATTTTCAGCATGAATTGTTGATAGTTTTATATGTGGGCTTTTTAGATGCAAGCACAGTGCTTTCATTTTCCATGACTTGCCTCTGAAACTAAATGTCCAATCATTCTTGAATAACATTGTAAATTACTCAGAAAATACTATTAAAAGGGTATAGAATAACTTTACAGATATTATGAATTTATGACATTTCAAATATGTATTGGTTACCTTATATGAGCGACTTTAATGTTGATACATTTAGACAAGAATAGAGTTCTTTCCATGCATATAAATTAAGAAATTACTTTTGACACATTTAATTTACAATAGCTCTGGTATAAAAGTGACAAATGTGAATGTTTCTTTCTTCTTACTCTTCAATCTACATAAAGATTAATCTTCCTGCTTGGCAAGGTAGAGGTATCAATCATTCATACCTCTAAATGTCAGTTGCTAAGAACATATCATGCAATAAAGCCTGATACTTTCCTGTTTAAAATAAATTGCATCTCTTCATTAAAAGAAAATCTTTTAAAATACCATCTTTTGCTAATGAATTACATAGTAATGGTATATGCCAAAGATAAGAACCCAACATGCCAATATAAACGTGTACAGATAGTATAATTCTATTTATGTTTTATTTACTAAAGTTTAAATTTTGATTTTGAGATCACTTGTACATTGGACTGAATTTCTTCTCAATTTACTTTTTAAGTTCAAATTATATTGATATATTTACCTCCCCATTTTTATGTATTACCAAGATTTGGAAAGTGTTTCATTACTTCCGTAACAAATTATGCTGTCTATATTTATTTAGGCATTTGAAAGAACTAAAAGGAAGTTCAGCAGAGAATTAGAAATGTATAGATGTCCTAGTGGAAAAAAATCTAGTCTGGCCTCAGGGAGTTTTGTTTATTGTAACTATAATTAGATGAGCCATAAATGCCACTTTCAACAAGGCAATATCACTTTTCAGAAGGAATAATAATTTGATAGTTGAGAACTTTAATAACAATAATTACATTTTTTATTTGTTTAGCCTCAATATTGTAAGATGTTGTTTACCTGAAGGTTTAATGTATGGGTAGTTTATAGACAGCTTGAGATTCACCACACAACCTGTGAAGGTTCAATTAAGTATGCTGCTTGTAGATTGATTCTAGAATTGTTGGTGAGAGTAATGCAATAGTAACCATTTTCTGGGTCACAGAGATAGCTCAGTGGCTTAAATGCCTGCTTGGCAAGTGCAAGATCCTAGGTTTGGTACCCTGTAACCCCAAAAAACTCTTTCTACATACTTTCTTTCATACAGAAGGTATGATAGAATAATACAGATTGTTAATACAAATAATAAACAATGCAAAAATAAATACATGTATGTAATAATAATTGTAGTTAGGCAAACAAAAAATCTGTTTAGCAATTTTAAAACTTTGAAGCACACATATTATAACATTTTTATTGATGCTATTATATTGTCTACATAAAGATCTTCAATGGAATTCTTGCATTATGATCTTGAAATTGTGGAGATAAATGTGCTTAACAATTCTTTCATGATTGTTGTCATATCTTTTTTAACCTGAAATATTATATCTGGTCTGATTTCTTCTATATCCTGATGGACTTTTTTCTTCAATTGCTATCATTTCAGAAGTTTCATTTGTGTGACTTCCACAATTTTCTATGTCTTTGATTCTTGGGCTTGCACTGGGTTGGCTAGAGGTCTGAGGTTTACTTTTGCTTTTTGTTTTGGCATTTTTGAAGCTCCCAATGATCACCTGGTCTCAAAGTGGTGTTAGAAGGGTGGGGCATGGGTCAGCAAGGTATCTGCGATAGTGGAATGATAGGGTAGGACACACCACGGTCCCCAAGTTTGGTGAGTGAGGAAGCTGAGAATCAACAATACTTTTTCAAAGGTGGTCAGGCAACGCTTACTCACTAGTTCCCCATAGCTGCCCAATGTCCACCTGTGTTCTGCGATGGTGAGGTAGCCCACTATCAGGTCTATGTCACTTCTGCACCTGTGGTATGTGCAGGCTGGGTTTCATTGCTTTAACCTAAAATCTATTGGCATATTGTACAAATATGACAAAAAATCTTGTAGGGAAATTAGCATACTTTTTATCTTATGTAAGCAGTGGCAGTAGTAAAAAAGATTTTTCAATGTAAATAAGCATAAATATCTCTAAAACAACTCCTGATATTGCAAGTCAAAGAGAGTGTGGATCATATATCATAAAATTTATGGAATACATATTTATTAGATATATAGTATAGTTTCAATCACTGGTACCATAAGTAAAAAAAAAAAAAATGTGCTAAGATGCAACTTTTGAATCTATCCCTACATTATGATATATCCTTAAAATAGCGTACAAAAACTCATTGAAAATTTGAAAATATACATATAAATAAAATTTATTAGGTAATCCTTTGTAGGTGTCAAGCAACACAAATAAAACAAATGGACCTAAGCAATATAAAAGTAAAATAATAGAGACACTATAGTAACGAGGTGATAAAATATAAAGCATACTAAATTTTAGCAACAGTACATTTGAAGCCAAACAGAAATACTTGAACTAAAGGAAATTTTAAATTCCATTTTGTGAGATACAATAAAAATTTCAAGAGTAATACTGTGTCTTTATATTGATCTATGAACCATATACTATGGCTTCAACTTATAGAAATGATGCTATGACTAAGAAAGATAAATTAAGTAAATTGTGTTTTTGTTCCTATCCAATTAGTAACAAATTAGGAAAAAGGGCTTGATAGAGCCATTTGCATATAGAAAAGAGACACATTTAATAAAGTCTGTATCCTCTACTTCATTTTGGAGCACTTTCCAGAATTATGTAAATATTTAAATTAAAAAAAAAATAAAAAAAATATTGTGGTTTAATGTAAAGAGCACAAAAGATTAACAAAATAATAACTATCCAAATCACTTAAGATTTTATGAGGTAATAAATTTGGAACAATGGAGAAAAGGTAGGGTATTGTACAGTTATTTATTTATTTATTTATTTATTTTGTATTTTAGGGAAGAATCTACAGGGTTTTCACGGTTTCACTAATAGATCAGACTTGTAGTGATCCACCTGTTTACAGCCTCCCAAAAGCTGGGATTACAGGCACACGCTACCATGCCCACTCTCAATTGCTGTCTCAGCGCGCGCAGGGGGAGGGGCAGGCAAGGCAGGACCAGGGATCGAACCCCTGGCTCTGGAGCCTGCTTGCGGGCACTTTAATCCGCTCAGCTATTTGGGTGGCCCTACAGTTAATGTTAATGTTCTTCAGTAAAATATAAAAACATTCAAATATCAAACCACTAACGTTTAATTCACACTATTAACTAAATATATCCATAGTACGTGAAATGTTGACTGAAGTATATAGTTCAAAGCCTTGTGTCATACAACAAAATTTCTTCCTCCAGATTTAAATTACTTTTACAAGCATTGTCCTTTCAATTTTATAAATTATATTCTGTAATGCTACAATTTCATGAACTTAAATATTGTCCTCTTTTTTCAATTCTTTTTCCTTTTTCTCTTACTTTCTTGTACATCTCTTTCTTCTTCCAATTTTTCATGTATATTTTTGCAAACATGAATAACTAATTTGGAGACAGAAGTATAAACTACAATAAATACTGTGAAATTCATATTATTTTGTTTAGTAACATTCTGTATCATTTGCAATGTCTTACTACTTTGTACTCATTTTTAGGGAATGCAAATTCGAATTAAAAGGGAACTATTACAAATGATACACAATTTACTTAACAAAGTAATATGATTTTCATAATATATAATGTTGTCTTCAAATCAGTTATTCCTACTACTAGATATATGCATGTAAAATTGGAACAAGAAAGAAAAAATATATAAGGAATTAAGAAGAGAAAAAGTACAATCAATTTTTAAAAGGTGACTGAAAATTATTTGTTCCTTTACATAAACAAGTAGAAATGCACAATACACTTGACCAATCATCCTGCTTACATACATAGATAAATCTATTTTTCCCACTCCCTTTCCTGTCTTTCTCTTCAACTCAGTAATACTTTTTATTTTTTTATGAGTTCATTCCCTTTTCTAGTATCAACTGTACCCTTTCAATTGCATCTTTCGCTATCAGGATCTCACATTAAGGAGGCAAAATGATGTTTTTTACACCCTGATCTGATTTACTTCACTTAAGAATATGTTCTCTAGTTGCATCCATTTACCGGCAAGAGACTCAAACTTATCCTGACACAACTGCAAACACACTCAGCCATCTTATCTTTGATAAAGGAGCCAACCATGCTCACTGGATGAAATACAGCCTCTTTAATAAATGGTGCTGGAAAAACTAGCTTTTCACATGCCAAAATCTAACTCTAGACTGGTGCCTATCACCATGCGTAAAGCTACAGTCAAAACAAATCAAATATTTAACTATTAAAATAGAAACACTAAATCTTCTGGAGGAAAATTAAGGTAGAAGACTTAAAGACAGGGGTAGGTAGACAGTTCATGAACAAAAAATGGGAAATACTTCAAAGAATCAAAAACTTGGATCTCACACTTTTGAAAAGTTGCTATACTTCAAAGCAAACCTCCAACATAGTAAAAAGAAAACCTACAAATTGGGGTAAAAAATTACAGCCAACTGTCCCATGGACAAAGACTTTCTATCTAGAAAATATAAAGAATTAAAAATATTAGGCACCCCAAATTCAAAGACTCAATCCGAAGACGGGCATACAAGATGAATATACATTTTTCACAGGAAGAAATGCAAATGGCAGGTTAATGTATAAAAAAATGTTAAACATCATTGGTCATTTGAGAAATGCAAATTAAAACAATATTGAGATTCCACCTCATCACACAAAGAATGGCTAACATGAAGAAGTCAGCCATGGGGCTGGTGAGATGGCTCAGTAGTCTAAAGCACCTACTTAGAACAAGCTTAGCAAAGCACAGGGACCGCGGTTCAATCCCCCAGCACCACATGCCAGCTAGCCCTGCCCCCTGGTGGGCTGA
>NW_004524673.1:1131086-1131804 GCF_000260255.1 Octodon degus
TTTTGGTCCCTCTCTAGAACATCTTTCAGTAGCCTGTGTAAGGTTGGCTTTGTCATCACGAAATTTTTAGCTGTTCTTTGTCATGGAAGTATTTCACTTCTCCATCAAACGTGAAAGAGAGTTTTGCAGGGTATAGTATTCTGGGCTGGAATTTTTTTCATAGAGGACCTGAAGTACTCTGCTCCATGCTCTTCTTGCCTGCATGGTCTGTGAAGAGAAGTCGGCCGTAATTCTTATGGGTTTTCCTTTGAATGTGATCTGCTTCTTTTCTCTAGTGGCTTTCAGTAGATTATTCTTGCGCTGAGTTTCTGGGATCTTAACTATTATATGTCTCGATTTGTTTTTCATTTGGTTGAGGTTACTTGGTGTTCTGTGTGCTTCTGTTACCTGAATGTCAGATTGTTTCCTCATATTTGGGAAGTTTTCTGCTATTACTTCTGCGCATATTTTTTTAATGTCATTTGTATTGACTCCTTATTTCTCATTGATGCCTATTAGTCTCACATTGTTCATCTTTGCATCATCTTGCAGGTGATGGATTATTCTTTCCTGCATCCTTGTTGTTTTTAAGAGATCCTTTCTTACCTATTCCCTAGCTGCACCAGAATCTTCAAAATCTGAATCTCTGTCTTCATATTCACTTAAACGGTTTTGCAAGCTTGTGATTGAGATTTTAATTTCCTCTATATCTCTTTGACTCTGCTTCATGCGATCTATT
>NW_004524673.1:1133478-1136849 GCF_000260255.1 Octodon degus
CCTGCCCCCTGGTGGGCTGAGCTGGCCACACACACACACACACACACACACACACACACACACAAATAAAATAAAATAATTTAAAAAAAAGTCAGCCAACAACAAATGCTCTAGGGGGTGTAGAGAAAAAGGAACCCTTCTGCACTGTTGTTGGGAGTGCAGACTGGTACAATCACTATGGAAATCCGTGCAGCAATGCCTTAAAAATATAGAATTGCAGATCCCATTCAAGCCAGCTCTTCCTCTCATTGGTGTTTTTTCCAGAAGAATTCTAGAAGAACTGAAAGCCTCATACCACAGCAACATATATGTACCCATGTGTCTAGCTGCCTAATTTGTCATAGCTAAATTCTGGAAACAACCTAGACACCCATCAAGTAAAGAATGGATAAAGAAGTTGTATTTTTATACAACAGGTTATTATTCAGCTATTTCGTACTCTCTTTAAAAAATAACAATTACAAAATTAAACATAGAAATGGTTAAGAATACATCCCTTGAAAATTAAAAAAAAATTCTTTTTAAAAATTTTTAAAATTCAATTAGTTCAAAAATTAATAAACCAGAAAGGTAAAGGCTGTTATATAATCTTATTGTGAGATCTGAAATGATCTTGTGGATATTACTTTGAAAAAGAAATATTTAAATTTCAAATAAAACCATTCCACATACAAGTAGGCATACAAATGTGTGTTATCATTCACTAACCACAGTGCTTCATTCAAATAACAGGTATAAAACTTGGGATCTTGTCCTTGTACGGCAGGATCTTATGCCACTGAGCTATCTCCATAGTCTTTCAAGTGAGATAAATGGCTTTCAAAAAACTGAGTTTGAGGGACCAGGGAGATGGCTCAGTAGCAAGCGCAAGGGCCTGAGTTCAATCCCCTGTTCCACCAAAAAAAATAAATAAATAAAATAAAAAATAAAAAAAAAAATTAAAATTTAAAAAACTGAGTTGTGAAAGTTTATGGCTTATGTTTAGTGTTTTAGCTTTAGTAGAATTATAAGTCTTGGAAGAATTTTTTCCCAAATATTCATTCTTTCTGCATTTTTTCAGTGTTCTGGAAGTGCTGATGCCTTTCTTGACTAATTATGGATTTTACCACTAAGGAAATAATGTATCTTAAAGTAATAAAATTAAGTTGGCCAAAAGAAACAGAAAATAATTTTTACTTCATTGTTGTTGTTTTTCTAACAAAATTATGCATACATTTTACATTATAAATATAAGCCAAGGAACTAAGCAATGTAAAATATCTAAAGAAAGAATGAACTAGTCAAAACATTAAAAAATAAAAAGAATGACTAACTTGCTTTAGAAAAATAAAAATATTAGTTTAATATTTGAAAATAAAAATCAATACATATACTGAATACATGAATATTTTATCATACAAATATACATATAAAAGATTTGATAACATTAGTATTAACTCATAATACTTTGTCAACTTATAAAATGAATTGTATATGTGAATAAAATTAATCTGTAGCAAAAATTATCTTTAAAATTGAAGTATGGAATTCTTTCTCTGAAATAAATGTCAAGAAAAATATACTCAATTTTTTTTTCTAATTTTCCAGTGGAAATCATAGTAAGTGCAATAAGATGAGAAACTCAAATAACCAAAGAATCTAATCTTGGAAGTAAGAAATGTGACTGGGCCACTGGAACATGCAAGTGCTTCCTGACTGATTCTACTGGGCACCTGCAATGAACAATCACCACAGTAGAGCCTGGAGCTCCGTGCACTGAAAGGAAGCAGGTGAAAAATGAGTGTCTCTCCTTCCTGATGTCTGCATCGCTATCTTGATTCAATTTCAAAGGCTATTCCTCTCAGTATTCAGATCAGGTTGGGTCTGGTGAAGGCCTGAATGAAGTAGAATTTACATCTGCAGCCTAGTTCATGTCAGTTTTAGTCTCTGAAAACCACACATAATTTTTAGTAATTCTTTTTTTTCTGTTTCTTTCTCTTTTCCTTCAATCATGTAGAAGGAGGCATCAGTCCTTACTAATTCCAGAATTTTGCAAAAAATGTGAATATCTCATTTAAATCTAAATTTGTGTAAGAATAGTCTGTTAGCATAGAGATATCTCAGTACTTAGTGATCTTATTGAGATATTATGAATATGTCAATGTTTTCTAAAAGATTTTCCTTCATTTAAATTTTTTTATTGTTCTCCCTTTGAACATGTTTCCATTTGTTATATTTTCAGTTAGATATGTAGACACCTGATGGATAAAAATTAAACATTTTAGTCTGGATGAATATATATTCTCAATAATAACAAGAATTCTCCAAGAAGATTGATATTCAATGGTTAAAAACTACAGAATAAAAGACTAACTTTGCTTCCTTTGTTCAAACAATCTAACTGAACTGCATGTAAGCTGTTTCAAATTTATGTTGAAAATAAACTTATCTCACTTCTATCAGCATGTCATTCTCCAAAAATAACTCAGAGCCCAATCCTGATTAGCAAATATAATGTTGCAAGTGATAGGTGTACAGTTTCCTAAATTAAGTAACCAGAGAAGATATGTTCAATCTAAATGGATTATTGTGAATCAAAATAATTAAAATAAAAGATTCAAAAGTTTAATTATGGATAGCTTAATTAGTAATGGTGCTCAATTTAAAAGAAAAACCAATTAAAATAAGAAATATTGGCATGTGGATGTTTTTGCAAAAAGTTGATTTGTTCTGGTTGTCTTAACTCTATTTATTTTAACCTTCCTTGAGATGATTTAAAAAGAGCAGTTATGTTCAAGCTGTTTGATAATAACAGATGTTTAAGTGTTTAAACCTCCAGAGAAAAATACCAGATGATTAAATGTCATAATAAATTTTTCCAAAATAAGAAAATGTGAAGTGCCATGACTAAAACTAAAAACAAAATAAAAAATTCACAGTACATTAAACTGATTTAAAAAAATTATCTTTGAGTTTACATTAGCCAAATAGAAATTTGGCAATTTGAACTGTGCACTGAGAAGATTTTCTCCTTCCCTCTGAGAGGGAAGAGACAACCAGCAGGCCTTTCTCTGGACCATGAGTTCACCTCATTGAGTACCTGTTACCTTTTGTAAGGAGTGAGTGAAGCTGAAAATCAATCACACATGTGGGGCTAAGACAAACCCAGAGAATGTGGAGAGCTCCTCCAGCCATGTCAATAAGCTGATCGTATTTGCAAACAGGTTGCTAGACAGACAGGATGAAATTGAATCAACCTCTTGATGATGTAAATAAAAGCTCTACAGTTCTTGGGCAGTTCCTTTCCTCCCATCGAGACAGAATGCACCACAGGACCTCAGCTTTTGTCTCTTCTCTTTATTTCTTTTTCTTTATTTTCCTTTTATTCTTCC
>NW_004524673.1:1143650-1153917 GCF_000260255.1 Octodon degus
TGATTTCCAATTTGTTCTGTGTTATTGTCCTCTGCACTTGTTACAGGTGGGCTTGGGTTCTGAGGTTGCATTTTGTTCCTTCTCGTCATTTTGTGTAGCACTGTCTTTTGCCCTTTGTTGTAGATCTTTGCTGTAGTTATAACCTTCACACGTACTGAAGTTCAGGTGGGGCTCTACAGATTTTGGAGTTATCCAGCTGCGTCTGGCTTAGGTATGGCTGCTGTGCTCATCTCCTTCCCGCTGCGGACCTAGGCTAGGATTTGGTCTGGGGGTTCCTGGAACTCGGCAGAAAATCCTACTTGGCGGGAGGGGTGGGGCAGGTAAGTTGGAGTTCTGGGGGGGCGGCCCGAGGGGGTGGAAGAGGGTCCTGCCTATGCTGCGCCTGGGCTGGGACTGGTCCCGCCGGGCGCAGGGTAGCAGGAAGCTCTCCACACACTCACCGGACCTGGGCTTGGACTGGGTCTGGGGTTTCCCGGAAGTCGGCAGAAATTCCTACTGGGCGGGAGGGGTGCGGTGCGGCCCGAGGGGGCGGGAGAGGGTCCGGCCCATTCTGCACCTGGGCTGGGACTGGTCCCGCCGGCGCAGCGTAGCAGGAAGCTCTCCACACACTCACCGGACCTGGGCTAGGACTGGGTCTCTATTTTTTTTTGTCAATATCTTCTTTAGAAGCAGTTATAAATTCTTTTACTTCACTGTTTTTTGCAGTTTGGGTTTCCTCCCTATGTTTCTGTAGTTGCCTCTTTACTTCAGATGCTATGAGTTCTGAGATTTCTTTTTTTCATTTCAGAAAAGAATTGCGCTCTGATTTCCTCTATATCTTTCTGCTGTTGCTTATTTACTATCGACGTTAGTAATTCATTCATTTGAGCCGAGCTGGTGTCCTCCGCACTTGTTCTGGGTGGTCACTGGGTTTCCTCCATATGTTTCTGTATTTGATTCTTTAGTGCAGATGTTATTAATTCAAGGATTTCCTTTTTTATTTCCAATCTGATGTCCCCTGTTCCTTTCTGCAGCTGTTTATTTATTTCAGAAGCCATTGATTCATTACTTTCAGTTGTGTGATTTCCAGTGTGTTCTGTGTTAGTGTCCTCTGCACTTGTTACTGGTGGGCTTGGGTTCTGAGTTTATATTTTGTTCCTTCTCTTCATTTTGTGTAGCAATGTCTTCTGATCTTTGTTGTAGATCTTTGCTGTAGTTATAACCTTCGCACGTACTGAAGTTCAGATGCAGCTCTACAAAGTTTGGAATTATCCAGCTGTGTCTGGCTTGGGTCTGGCTGCTGTGCTCAGCTCCTTGCCACTGCTGCCCTTGAGGGTGAACCTGTTGTGCCCCTGTGGCAAGATGTTCTGCTCCTGGACTAGCTGGGTGGATCTGTCCTCTACACTCTCTGCAGGGATTGCAGCTGCAGGTTTACACCCCAGGCATGTATGTGATGCCTGAGCTGTGCCTGGATGGGGCAAGGTGGAGTAGGGGTGAGAGGAAACTCTCCCTCACACTTACTGGTTCTGGGCTAGGCCTGGGTCTGGGGGTTTGCAGAACACTGCAGAAATTCCTACTTGGCGGCCTGGGTGGGGGAGGTGCTGCAGAGTGGTTGGGGGCATCCCAAGTGGGTAGGAGAGGGTCTTGCCCACACCATGCCTGGGCTAGGACTGGTATTTGGTCCGGCTGGCACAGGGTAGCAGGAAGCTCTCCCACACACTCACCGGACCTGGGCTAGGACTGAGTCTCCTCTCTTCTCTTTATTTCTTTATCCTCTCAGTATTTTTTTTTCCTGAGAACAACAAGAGCATCCCTGGTTTATGCTAAATGGTGTTTGAACAGAATCTTCCGTAAGGAAAAGCAGTGGGTGAAGGGATACTTATTGTGGTGCAAATAGAGGGGTGACATGCTCTGGTAGCATTAATATACAGCACAGGTGTGCACTGATACTTGACTTTCATCAGCTGTAAAATTTGGTGGAACAAGTTTCACCAGAACTTCAAAAAATAAGCCTAGATAATGCCAAATGGGAAAAGATGTAGACATAGCTCAGAGTCTCAAGAACCACTGATGTACACAGAATGTATATTGAAATGTTTGTTATATTCTTGGTTCCTGTATTTACTTTATTTTTTTAAGAATACCAGAAAGAACTTGAGTCATACTACCATTTATTAAAAAAAAAAAATTAATGTGTTTAGTATAGGGTCTACAGGGTCTCACTACACGGATTGGATTTGTGGTCCTGTTGTTTTTCAGCCTCTCAATTGCTGTCCTCTACACTCATGTGCCACCATATCCAGCCTCAATTGCTGTCTCAGTGTGCCCTGGGGGTGGGGCCAGGATGGCAGTCCAGGTATCGAACCCCCCAGCCCCTGCATCTAGAATACTATTTCAAAATCAAGTCTGAAGTAGGGACAAAGAAGGGTAGAGCAACAACCACAGCAATAGAGCCTATACCTATTAGCTTTGTTCACTAAAATAAAGGATAAACTATGGGAGACAAAAAGGAAATTTTTAAAATTTTTCTTGTCTCACTCAAGCAGTACCTGGGGAAGAGCATAGGCTGGATACCTGTGTTCCAGTGCTAGGATTGTGCTGGGATATCACTGTTGTTCACCTACCTGTGAGCCCTTAAATTCTTCTCAGCCATGGCTGTTGGCCTGGTCCACAAGCCACAGGGGGCTAGATAGGAAGGACATGACTCAACCATGCCCCAGCTCTCCCTACCACCCCTGTGTACACTTCCTTCACCAAAAATTTACACAGCACTTCCACACTGATGCTGAGAGTGCTGGAAACAGCAAGGCATCCAGAAGCCAGAGTGAGAGTAGCAGCCAGCATGTCCAGTGCCTGAGGTCAGCCAATAGTGGCCATGGCTTCAGAGGTGACTGTCCATTCTTTTTGGGAGGGAAATGTGGGCAATGGAGCCCATCCCAGACAGTGAGGCAGGCAATGAGGCAGATCAGTTGAGCTGCTGCCAGCAAGCCAGCTTGCGCAGCCCCATGATGATGGAGCAGAAGCTACAACCAGAGGCAAGAGCTCAAATACAAAATCAATCAATCAATCAATCAATCAATCAATCAAAATTCAAAGTTATGATTCCATTTACTTAAAACACTGCTAAAATCAACATAAACTCTGGTATCACACCATTGGTTTTTCTTCCCTTGACAAAAATGGAAAATCTATAAATAAGGAAAGGACATCTAAGTATTTTGGGTTCAAAGATGGAGTTGATTATTTAAAGGAAAACCTTTTTAAAGAGCTTCTAGACACAAATGTAGGTGATTCTGAGTGTGGCAATTAAAGGTTCAGAGGGTGTAGGCAGCATTTTTCACTGTAGCAGAGGGGCTAAATTGCTGAACTAGAGCCATCCAAAAGACAATTCCAGATATTTCTTACCATATATCCTCCCCCATATACCAATGAATCTATGGCGTTGTGGTATATTATAACACCTGACAACTTTAATTGAACCAGAGGAGGCAATATCAGCCTTTTTCAAATTGGGTTGAGTCACTGCTTGGAATTTCTGACTCCAAGGGAATAAAGTCTCACAGGGATAGAGAGAAAAGAGCTTTGTCTGTATCCATTTTCCCTATCTCTATTCATTGTTTTCTCTCCATCCATTATAAATGGCACCAGTACAAGCTGTTATGTTTTTCCCACAAGGTGATTGATTTTAAAGACTGTTTTTAAACTATCCTTCTCCGTCTTAAAGATTAAAAAAAGCCGCTTGACCTTTAATTAAAAAGATCTTATTTCCTAAGATTTATATTAATGAAGGTATTTTAGTATTTATTTTTAAAATTTTATTATTATTATCATTATTTGTATCTTAGGGAAGGGTCTACGGGGTGTTCAGGGTCTCACTACTAGATCGGACATGTAGTGATCTGTCTGTTTACAGCCTCCCAAGGGCTGGGATTAGAGGTGCAAGCCACCATGCCCAGTCTCAATTGCTTCAGCATGCTCCTGGGGTGCCCTGGTCACCCAGGTGACAGGTGCTTTAATCCACGGAGCTATTTGGCCGGCCCTATGAGGATATTTTAAAAGAGTACTTAAAAAACATATTTCCCATAAATAAAAACTTTGCCCTTTGTTTTATAAAATGTATATTTCAATGATAACTGGTGTTTTAGAGTTACAGTAGGGCTGAGGAGATAGCTCAGTAGAATAAGTGCTTGCCTGGCAAGTTCATGGGCCTGAGTTCAATCCCCAGGTCTGAAAAAAAAATGTTATGGTAAAGAAATGTCTCATTTTAGATTACAAAGCTAATAAAAACTAACTTGCTTTAATTATATTTTTTCTTAACATACTTTTCTTAGTAGTATAGGTTATATTACTGATTTAAAGTTTTTATATGTCCTTTGTGGTCTCTTGATTCCTATTATTGTTGTTTGCCAGTTTTCCTTTTTCAGTGGCATGGTTTATGATTGTTGTCTTCAGTTTTTTTTGTGTGTGCATTTGTTTTTGTTTTTTTTACATAGAGGTGCACATCCATACATTTTATTTGATATTAAAAAAATTTAATATTTTCCAACCAGGTGCAAGGTTTAAAGCATGATCTGAAAACATTCAAGTTTAAACAGTCACTTATTTTAGCATTGAAGTTAAATAATAGCAGGTCTAAGGGTGGCCTCCAAAAACCATGCAAACTATTACAGTCTTTTGTGTGCTTGGTTCACCTTATCCAACAGACGTACATTTTACCCCAAACTGATCAGATCCAAGTGAATGATTTTGCAGCCTTAACTGATTTTCAGACTTTATTTGGTAATAGTAATTGCATCTGCCAAGCTCTTAAGCTAACTACTTAAGACTTCGATCCTCTCTTTGACATTCTCAAGAAGGACCTGGCTCCCACCTCTCCAGGAGTGCTTACACCAGAGACTAAAACTGCCTCAGATAAAGTTAACCTGTCTCTCTCTAAAGCATAAATTTTAATTACAAAAACAAAAGAAGGGATAAATGTCTCCTACCTCACTTGAGAGTGTACAGTATTATAATTCAATTAGTAAAGCAAAAAAGATAATTTGGAGTAGAGGATACGCTGGCGCTTTTTGAGAGCATGCTGTCTGGCTGTGTCATGAGCTCAGATATGGAGAAGTTGGTTCTACCTTTGAAAAGGGTGATGCACAGTCCTACATGAGTGACACTTTGAAGACTGCCCTCCCATTAATAGACAAAAGTGAGGTTATAACTGATCTGGCATCAACCAAGACGTTCACTCAGGATGTCCAGGAGATAGCAACCAAAATGAGAATCAAATATTTGCGTGGGTGCTAGAGTATAAAGTGATAACTGAGCTGAATTTTATCAGCATTTTAAAATTAAGCATAAAATGTGTTATTTATAAAATATTTTATTCCTCTCAAATTCTTCTCTTAAGAGATTTCTCTTAATTAATGAACAACAAAATCTTACTAGTATATTTATAATGTAAATTTCTAAAATTATAAAAGAATTACTATAAGTCAATTTGCTTAAAATTTTATTTCAGTGCACTTTGATTTTTAATGATTTTTTGTTCAGCCTAGTAAGATATATACTTTATTCGTCTGCTCATCAATTCTGCAAATAACTATTCCTTTTTTACTTGAGTTTATTTCTTCTCTTTCCTTTTTTCTTTGCATTTTTGAATCATTTTGTTGTAGGCAGCTGAGTTAGATAGAAATATTATAGGCAGTTAGACAAGGTTAGACCCTCAAGTAGACAAGATGGAAGACAAGGTGACTTTGCAACTTGGAAGAGACAGACACTCCCATATGGGCCACACCTCAAGACCAAGACAAAAAGAAGAAGCACAGCTACATACTTCCCTAAGGATGGGCAATAGGGATAGATATCCTAAATAGTATCAATCAACTGAAAAGAGCCCAAATGAGTCACTAGCCCAACCCCCAACAGGAAGAGACCCCATCCATATTCATGCCCGCTTGCTACATGACTCGCTTTCCAATTTGATACTGGATTTAATCAATTTTACCTGAAAAATAGTGCTTGTAATCTCATTGGTTGACCATAGTTTTGTCCTACCTCATGCCCAACTAAGCAAGTTCCCATGTCTTCTCCACTACCTTAGACCCACCTCACCACACGGTTTTCCTCTATAAAAGTCCCTGGAAGAGAAAACTTCCCAGGGGAAACTACCTGCTCGGGTCACCCCTCTTGTCCCTCTCTCAGACAGAAGCTTTCTTTCTCTCAATAAATATATTCTGCTCATGACCTCCATTTATTCCTAAAATTCATTCTTTGGTTGTAGAGAACACGAACTTGTGCAGGTCAGGTCCAGAGATGGTTTTTCCCTAAGTCATTTGGAGGTTCCCTATATTGTTTGGAGGTCACCCACCTGAGACCAGTTTTTCCCCCCTCTATCAATTTGTTTGTAATACAATTTAGATTATAAAATTAAAAGCATCTTTCCAACTAGTTCACCAGAAGATATAAATGATACTAATATTGGTTTTCTCAAAGGTAATAAAAAATTAAGATAACAAAAATTCCTTAGGATTGGGAGACATTATTGAAAAGGACTACAACTGGTGCATAGAATAGTGACCAACATTTATTTCTTTATAAGGAATCTCCAGTAATCTCCATAGTCTACAGGAAACACCCACAATAATTTGGTCATGGGGAAAAGGCAAAGTTTCTAGAAAATAAATACAGTAAAATTTTCTCACAGAAGATGCTCTTGGTACAAAATTAAATTAAGAAATGTTTTCACATGTATGTAACAATTCATTATTGTTAATCACATGTTGTATTAAATATATTCATGACTCAAGATGTGAAGGTCTTCCAAAATGTAAAACAAGGACTATTTATAGTGATAAGACATTTTTTCTTATGCATTTGGTACAGGGCCTCACTACACAGCTCAGACTACTAGTGATCCTCCTATATTAAGCCTCCCCAGCACTGGGTTACAGGCTTGAGCCACCACTCACAGTCTTGGTGACTGGATCAGTGTCCCTGGGGGGTGAGGCCAGTGCATATGGTGCAGGGAACTGAACCTTGGTCCCTGTGCTTGCCTTAGCAGGCAGTTAGTCTGCTTGAGCTATCTTGCTCCCCCTTTTGTTAATAAGACTTTTCTTTTGCATTCAGTGCAAAAAAGTTGTAATGTACATCCCATTAAAGAACAACAGAAAACAATTTAGGAAAAAATTCCTATGTATTTAGATAGAGATGATGGGACAAAAGGGTTCTGTTATGTGAAAATGAAAATTTAAGTATGTTATAAAATGTCATAATTGTCATGCTGCAATATTACATATGGTTTTTGTTGTAGGTAGCTGAATTAGATAGAAATATTATAGGCAGTCAGACAGGGCCAGGTCCTCAAGGAGGTAAGATGGAAGACAAGGTGACTTTGCAATTTGGAAGAGATAGACACTCCGATATGAGCCACACCTCAAGACAAAGGCAAAAGAGGAAACATAGCTGCATACTTCCCTAAGGATGGGCATCAGGGATTGATAGTCTAAATAAGTATCAATCACCTTGAAAGAGCCCAAATGAGTCACTAGCCCAACCCCTAGTAGGAAGAAACCTTGTCTGGTAACCATGCCGGCTTGCTACAGGACTAGCTTCCCCATTTGGTACTGGATTTAATCAATTTTACCTGAGCAATGGTGCTTGTAATCTCATTGGTTGACCATGGTTTTGTTACACCTCAAGCCCACCTAAGTGAGTTCCCTGTCTTCTCCACTACCTTAGACCCATCTCACCACATGGTTTTTCTCTATAAAAGTCCCTGGAAGAGATAGCTTCCCAGAGGACCACCTGCTCGGGCCCCCCCCCTCCTGTCCCTTTCTCGGACAGGAGCTTTCTTTCTCTCAATATATATATTCTGCTCATAACCCCCATTTGTTCCTAAAATTCATTCTTCAGTTTTAGAGAACATGACCTTATCCCAGATGCTCTTCAGGCCAGGAGTTTCATTTTTCTCTTATGTCATTTGGAGGTCATCCAATCCCACATCAGTTTTTCTCCCTGTGTCATTTGAAGGTTCCCTGGATCATTTTTATTTCTAAATTTTCATATTAAAGCAGGAAACCATGGTCTGTTAACATTCTAGAGGGATTTAAATATTAAAATATCCATTCTTGTTGGAGAATAATGGCTCTGCTATATGTTCTAAGATGTTTGATGTTCAGATAAGATAGTGATGTTAAGTTTACTGCCTCCACTACAACGTAATGTCATTAATCTCTTTTGGATGTTCAACAACTGAGATATAGATACCAAAAATTAGAGAGAGTAACAGGCTAAAAGTATAGCCAATATTTTGGCCATAGCCCTCTCAAGTCAATGAGGATCCAAGATATAAGAGAATATCTGTTGTCACATATTATAATGTGGTGGAGTCACAGAGGAGAGTGATTCAACAATGTATAGTGTTCCTAAGGAGAGTCATGAGGAGAGAAAATATCTCCCAAGCTTTCACAAAAAGCAACCTGGTCAAGCAATGGCCATGACTCATCCAGATGGCTGACACTGACCAAAGAATTGAGAGGTGCTGTACTTGCTTCCAAGTTAATTCTTCAGGAGACTTAACTGATCTTGATAAAGAACAAAAAATTGATGAGTACAGGTGTTAAACATCCAGCAGAAAAGTATAGCCACAAGGTGTGTACAACAATGCCATAATGATGTTAGTTATAAAAGATTCAAATCACTAACCACTTCTAACAATTGTCAGCTATACAGGTAACTGGCCACTGTTATGGGCTAATGGACTATATAATGTTAATTTGATGAATGTAGACACCTAAGATCTTTGGACTGGAAAGCTTTAGCTTAAATGAGTAAGTTCAAAATAAAGTGTTCAAGAAAGAACAACATCTTTTGCAGAGTTCTCCAAACACAGCTCCTTCAACATTAACTGATCACCCATCACTTGTGGTGGCAAAATAGAAAAGGGGGAGATGTAGCAAGTGGCTAAAGCTGGACATCAGTTACACATGTGGTGCTAAAACAAAGCTGACCTATAATATGGAGAGCTCCTCCAGGCTTATAAACAAGCTGTTCCATCTGGCAAAATGTTGTTATCCAGAAAGATTGAAATGGACATCAACCTCCTGAGTGCATAAATAAATGCTCTGAGGCCTTGGGCAGTTCCTTTCTGTCCATGTAGACAGATGGCTCCCCCCTACCTCCGATTTTATCTTTTATCTTTATTTCTTCATTTTCTCTTCTTCTTTTCAACAGGGACATAAAGACATACTGATTCATGTCAATCATTTATGTGTTATTGAATCCTAATAATTTTAAGGAGTTGGGTTAAATGTGGGTATGTTTCTTATACAGAGAGGTGACTTTACAAAGTAATAATTTATCCCTTCCACAAAGCAGCTATGGAATCTGAACCATCTCTGATTTCATTTAGTGTGCTCCTAACATTCAAGCTAAGAGAAATTGCCTATAGAGCAGCTGCATTACTCAGGCAAAAGCACATAGGGTTTTGAAGAGGACTTCTTCCCTTTTCACTGAGTCCAAACTTGATAAAAAGCATAAGACATCCACACATTTCAGGTATGGATGAAATAAACATTTCCATGGTATTTAGGGAATAAAGTAATGGCTAATTCGTTGTAAACATTTTTCAAAGAATGCTGTTTTCACTTTACTGGGGAAGGTGTAAGTTCTAAAGTGATAGAAATGAGGAAAGTCAAGCACCAAGTAAATAGAAATTATTACAATCAATTCAGTTGTGTATTCACTTAGCAACTGATTATTGGCTGAAAACAAGCCAGGTCCTGAGCTGTATGTTTATTTCCTATGAAAAAGTCTATGTGTCTAATATAGTTTTTAAAAAATATATTAATATCTTAACAGCTAAAAACTCCATAGAAATGCTTACGTTTAGATGTATGGAATCATCTGTTTTTTTATGAAATACTTCAAAATAGTCAGTTATAATATTTACTATTAAAGAGTATGATGTGTTTTTTTGTTTCTTTATAAATTGACTAAGAAAGTATCAACTGTTTTGTGAAAAATAAACAAATTGTAAATGTACACAGAATAATCGCATATCCTAACAAGAAAATGACTATTAAACTCTGTCAGAGGCTTGATGGTAGAATTATATATCATATATTAAATATGTATTTATCTGCAAACCTTTAGTATTTATACTTTGGTTCTAAGCTTTGTGATTAATTAAGTAAAACTAAAACAGAATTTGAAGGGCCATTTCCACAGGTATACCTCAGTACTACAACCTTGGCAGATTCTAACCTGAATTTCTTTTCTTCTTCTTCCTCCTCCTCCTCCT
>NW_004524673.1:1154017-1154611 GCF_000260255.1 Octodon degus
TAGTTAGTCCTTGAGATCCTGCTTTCCTTTTACTTGTATTATATCTTTCTATTTGTATTTCTTCTTTGGAGTTCTTATACTAGGGAGACTATACAGTACTTACACATGAGTGTCTGGTTTATTTCACTTGTGAGTATATCTTAAAGTGGCATCCACTTCAATAAAAAGGCTTGGAGTTTATCATGCTTAGTAGCCGAATAATACTCCATTGTGTAAAAATACCACATCTTTTTCAACCATTCCTCAGGTTGATGGGCATCTTGGTTGTTTCCAAGATTTGGCTATCACAGATTGTGCTGTTATAAACATAGGCACACATATATCACTATGATATGATGATTTCAGATCCCCTGGAAAAATTCCAAGTGGAGGAATAGCTCGTTTAAAGGGGATTTCCAGACCAACTTTTCTAAGGAGTCTCCATACTGATTTCCATAACAGTTGCACCAGTCTACATTAACACCAGAAGTGGAGAAGGGTTCCTTTTTCCCCACAGCCTCTCCAACATTTGTTGTTGTGTGATTTCTTTATGATAGTCATTCTTTCTGGGATGAGATGATATCTCAATGTGGTTTTAATTTGCATTTCACAAAT
>NW_004524673.1:1158162-1163040 GCF_000260255.1 Octodon degus
CTCCTCCTCCTCCTCCTCCTTCTCCTCCTCCTCCTTCTCCTCCTTCTCCTCCTGTATTTAGTACAGGGTCTACAGTGTCTTACTATGTAGATCAGACTCTTAATGATTCTCCTGTTTTCAGCCTCCCAAGCACTGGGATTACAGGTGCGTGTCAGTCTCAATTTGCTGTCTCAGTGCACCCCAGGAGCAGAACCAGCACTACATGCCATGGATCAAACCCTGTCCGCTGCGCTTTGCCTAAGCAGGTACTTTAGTCTACTGAGCTATCTGACTGGCCCTCTAACCTGAATTTCTTGTTGGACCAAATATCCCCTAACCTTATCTTCCTGTTTCCTGCATCCTCCCTATGTAAACCATGGCCTATGAAACAAGGTCACTGGCCTCAAGCAAGCGCTTCCTGAAATGTATATTCAGTCTGCACACATAGAGCATGTGACATGTGATTATCTATTAACATGACTCCCTTGTGAGTACTGTCTATTAATGTTTTAGAAGCAACAGTGCATCCCTCCATGTATCCACAGACATTTCCTAGTTGTTACAATTCAAAAACATAGGTCTGACACTTGAAATACTTTATTCTTCCCTTCTCCAATCAATCACTGTATTCTGCTGATTCTGCATATCAAATCCATTGTCCTATTGTATTTTAATCATTCCAACAACCATCAATACCTGCCTTCTTTTTTCTTCTCAGTTTTTACTTCCACTGCCATAATCCTAAATGAATCTGGATCACGTTTGCTTGGTCAATAAAAATTTCGTCCTGTTTTCCTTGACTCCTCATTTCTCATTCTAATTTTATTCTACACATGCTAATCAGTCATCTTGTTTAGAAATATGCCTGATATTACCCCTTCAGTTCAAAATATCTCAAAGGCATCTCATCTCCTTATGATTAATAAAAGAACTGCAATATGGCCAGGAGGGCCCAGAAGGATACTCTCATCCTCCACCCTATCTCATCTATGACTCACATTATAATGCCTTTTCTCTTAATGTTTTACAAGCATCAAGCTAATTTCCCTCTCATATCATTATTTGACATTGGAGAAGATGTCAAAAGAAGTGTATGTTCTTTTTGTTGAAAATTCCTTTTTCTTATTTTTCTAAGTGACTCATGATCATTCATCACTCAACAAAATAAAAAAAAAAGTTCATAGACAGTTCCACAGATGGCAAACAATTCTTTCAGTATGTTATGCATTTCTAGATTGAAATTTTATTTTCATGAATATTAAAATATTCATGAAAGAACATTTGTCTCTCATAATAGACTTTTTAAGGATGGCTGCCATTTTTCTCTGTTCATAATTCCAGGGTGTAGTACAGCATCTTGTCTACAGTTATCTCTGGTCACAATTTAGGTGCAAAGTACCTCAGGGTTGATCACATGAACCCCTCCCTTTCATCTCATTGCTACTTTTTGACAAGGCTGGAAGAATCTGAGTCACTTTGTTTTCAACCTGAGACATGTATCTCTCTGCCAGCATATGCAACCAGCATCACCCTACTGTCTGGGTTGGGAAATGATCAGAGCCTAGAATTGAGTCTCTGAGGATCACAGGAGTCAAGAGCCAGAGTTCCTGTGCCCAACCTCTTAATGCTTTGACTTCACTTTACTCTTCACCAAAGCATCAGGAAATCTTATACTCCTGGCACTCCCTGAGTTGGCCAGGTGAGCAAATCTATTATTGTCAGAATATTTTATGCATTTTGCTCCAAAGAATAGAAGAATATTCCATTTTGTAAAATATGTATCAGTAACAGATGATTCCCTTTTGCTGTGTTGTTAGTTCCTCCCACTAATTAAAATAAATTTAAACAAACAAAAAGATGAAGGCTGAGCTTCTGGTTTTTTCTCTGGTAACTGAACTTCTTTCCATGCAAAGAATACTTTTACATTAGTGGAACATTTGAGAACTTGTGTTCACATCCAGGAATGTGCTAATTAACACAGGGCTACATGCTGAAAGAATTTTAGAGACTACTGTGTTTTACTTCTCTATGAGGTTAAGTGTGGAAGAAACACTTTTATCTCAGAAAGGTATTCTTCTCTATGTTAGCATATTAACTGTATAAACTGATTTAAAAAGTGAAGTCTAAACAATCATCATAATTTTCCTTAAACAAGCAAGAGACATTATATGTGACATTTATTGGAAGCTTCTGTGCTGATTTTCAACTGACATATTCTGTTCGTTCAGGTCTGTTAACTTCAGGCTATTGTGATTTCATGGACACTTTAAATAATCTCAAAATTGAGACACATTTCCAAATACTGTAGTACATGGAAGCAAAATTGGTTCAGCTATAAATTTTTATAATGAAAGAACCATTTTAGAGTGACCAGATAATGCCATATTTCCCTTTGTGGGATCTACATAAACAAACTACTACATTTTCCTGTAGTACATATAAAAATTCATGTCATGTGTTTCTAGAGTTCTATGAAATTCAGGGGTTGGATTTGATAATGTTCTAACTGCAATGAATTGAATCCATGAAATTTTAATATATGTTTTTATTTAAGTAGCTCATATGTTTTTATCTTTTGCTTGTAAAGGTCATTTTATATTTTGTTTTCCATGTTTTTTACTTGTTCAGGAATAGATTACACTAAGAAAATGTCATATCAGGTTCAATTAGTGTCTAGCACCCAATGTAATGTAGTAGAATGTTGCTCTCAAGTATTCACCAGGGTCA
Source organism: Octodon degus (assembly GCF_000260255.1). Taxonomy (NCBI): domain Eukaryota; kingdom Metazoa; phylum Chordata; class Mammalia; order Rodentia; family Octodontidae; genus Octodon; species Octodon degus. The sequence continues at coordinate 1,160,869 of NW_004524673.1, forward strand.
CATGGTATCCCCCTGAGTGTATGTATAAAAATTCAACAATTTAATCTCTCTATTAAAAAATTTTCTAGAGCTTGAGAAAAACGTTAAAATTACTCTATTAAAGATGTTTTAGTCTACCTAATGTGTTTTCCCAAACTGAAATGAGAAAAAAATAAAGGATTTAGTGTTAAATGCATTAAGGTCACAATAGTATAAAATATAATGGAACTATTGTATTGAGCGCCAGTTATACACAAAGCAGTTTTCTCAGGCAGCATGTCGGCTTTCAAATCTTAGTATTTTCTGTGTTTTCTGAAGTAAATTACAATAGTGAAGTGAATCAATAGTAGCTCAGAAGAGGCATGCCACGATATAGGTGGCATCTTAAAGCTGTGAGGGGTTTGGAAAATAAGATATATTCCTATAGTGGGCACAGTAAGCATCTTTACTTTAGGAAAAGTTCTTTTCATTATTTTGTTTTCTATGTATAACATCTAGTAATTTTTAGCAATTATTGAGATTTAATAATGAACACTGCTTCAATAAAACATATTTTAGAAGGTAAAAACTCTGTGCTCTCTTAGAAATATAGCATTGTATCATCCATGAAGGTAATACATTTACCATCTTGTTTAAACTTTCATCCTCTGACAGCAGAATTACATCTGCAGTGACACGTGTCACAGCAATGTTGTGCAGCTGAAAAGGAATAGGACTGTCATGCATCTTTAGATGCATAATATCATCAATGCATGTATGATTTATTTTGTCTATGTGTGCTATGCAATATAAAAACTGGTTTATAGTATGCTTTCAGAATTTATTCCTTTCCTACCGAATATCTTAAACACTCCTTTCATCAGCTTTCATTATGCTCCTACACTTATGAAACTTCCAAACATGGTGCATTTGTAGAGTGTGTGTGTGTGAACAAAACATGGAATCTGCTACATTTTCACTAATATGAGTTTGATATATTTTGAGAGAGGATAGTATATTTTAATTTTGGCTATTAATAAAATCTATTTTGTTTAAATGTTACAAAACTTTCTTTAGCTTTTAAAAATCTTCCTAATTTTAATGTATACTATTTAATGTATAATGAATACATTCTAAAGAACAACTTTCACAATTTAACTCTGATATTTTTGATATTTACATACTGAAAAGTACACTGGCGGAACCAGAGATTGAACTCAGACCCTTGCACTTGCCAGGAAAGTGCTTATTCTACTGAGCTATCTCCCTGACCCCTATTTATGTATAGTTTAAGATTTATTTATGTATTTGGTACAGGGTCTTGCTACACAGCTCAGATTCACAGTGTTCCTTCTGTTTCAGCCTCCCCAGTGCTGGGGTTATACGTGTGCACCACCATGCCTGGTTTCATTGGCCAGAATGGCACAGGGCCAGCATTTTGTACTAGGCATCAAACCTTGGTCCTTTTGTTTGCCAGGCAGGCACTTAGACAGCTGAGTTAGCTCCCTGGCGCAAATTACATTATTTTAAAAATAGAAACATAAAACATGAAAACTTAAAAAAAATGCATGATTCTGAGAAGCAGAAATGGAGGCTAAAAAATCTAGAGATCTAGGCTGCAAGAATATGCTAAATCATTGAACAAATGAATATGCTAAGTTGCTCCTGAAGGAGCTCAGCCTAAACAGACGAATAAAAAAAGTACTTGTGTAGGACATACACAGAGGAATCCTGATCCACAGCGGTATTTAGGATTCTATGCTATGCATTTTTGCCATTCGTCATTATTAAATGTTCTTATTTGTATTCATTTTTAAAATAATATGTTAGGGCTGGGGAGATGGCTTAGTAGAATAAGTGCTTCCCTGGCAAGCCAAAGTGGCTGAGTTCAATCTCCGGTTCTGCCAAAAAAAAGAAAAAAAATGATAATATGTTAACTGACAGATACTAAAGACCAATAGCATTCCTCTATACAGAAAGCAAATCCACTGAGAGAGAAATTAGAGAAATAATACCCTTCACAACAACATCCAAAAAGAAAAGAAATACTGAGGAATGAATCTAACAAAGGAAGTAACAGAGCTGTACAATGAAAATTACAACTCTCTAAAATAAGAGATCAAAAATGTTTTCAGAAAATGGGGGATAGGGATAGGGAGATAGCTCAGTAGAAGAAGTGCTTGCATGACAAGTGCAATGGCTTGAATTCAATCC
>NW_004524673.1:1163155-1168569 GCF_000260255.1 Octodon degus
TACTCCAAAAATTGTAATATATATTTAATGCAATTCCTATCAAAATTCCATCAATGGGGGCTGGGGAGATGGCTCAGTGGAATAAGTGCTTCCCTGAGAAGTGCAAGGGCCTGAGTTCAATCCCTGGTTCCGAAAAAAAAAAAAAATTCCATCAATGTACCTCACAGTTCTAGAGAAAACATTCTTCAAATTTATTTGCATCCAGAAAAGACCTAGAATATCGAAGGAAATCCTGGGCAACAAAGGCAGGGCAAGAGGACTTACAATTCCTGAATTGAAATACTACAAAGCTACTGTGATTAAATCAGATGGTACGGGCAAAAAATAGACCCAAAGATCAATGGAAGAGATTAGAAAATGTAAATACAGATACAAAGACATTTAGCGTTCCTATCTTAGACAAAGGGGCCAAACATGTTCTCTGGAGCAAATATAGCCTCTTAAAAAATGGTTCTAGAAAAACTGGCTCTCCACATGCCAAAACTAAAACTAGACCGAGATCTGTTTCCATGCACTAAGCTGAAGTCAAAATGAATTAAAGATCTAAACATTAAAACAGAAACACTAAATCTCCTGGAAGAGAAATTGGGTGTAAATAGGAGTAAGCAGACAGTTCATGAACAAATACTAATTGTTTACATTTGTGTGTTACAACCTGGTATTTTCATATCTATAAATAAATGAGGACAATCTAACAGCGCCATATAATTACAATATGAAAATTGGTGACTGGATGTAGTTTGACTTTTAAAAATGTTTGTGGATAATTATTCTGAAAAATTAATCCATCAAATAATGAATATTTCATATTCACTGAATAACACATGCCAGCATTCAAAGAAACATCATATTCATTTACAATCATTTAAACACTTTAAAATATCAGAATTATATCTATCAGATTGCACCAAATGGATTAATCAAGATTTTCTTGAGCTTCCTTTGATTCTTTGCCACACATTTTGTTGTTGGCAGTTCATACCACATTAGAGAAATTTTACTGCAGGATTTTGTTTTCTATTTACTGAAACAGATGTGATTTCTAATATGGGTTTGTTACACTATTTTTTGATAATACTAAGGTCAATATGTGAATATATAACTCAGTTTTCATTTAAAAACACTTTATATGTACTTTGTTGACCTATCTCTATGATAAGTTTATTTTCATTTCTTTACTTTTTTATAAGAGACGGGCAAATAGTATTTTTTTCCAGAGTTATAGGATCAATACAAAGAACTTAAAAATATCAGGCCTTCAAAATCCAAAGACCCAATCCAAAATTGAGCATCTGACATTAATAGGTACTTCATAAGTGAAGAAATACAAATGGCACGTAAATATACGCAAAGATGTTCAACATCACTGGTCATTCAAGAGATGAAGTTAAAACAGCACTGAGATTCCATCTTATGCCAGAAAGAATGCTTATTATCAAGAAGTCAAACAATAACAATGCTGGAGAGGTCCTGGGGGTGGGAGTGTATACTGGTGCCACCATTATGGAAATCAGTGTGGAAATTCTTCAGAATTACGATTGGAGGTTGTATTCAAGCAGGCTATTCCCATCATAAATATTTTTCCAAAAGTACTGAAAACATTATACCACAGCGATATATATGCACTTATATTTACAGCAGTGCAGTTATTTATTTATTTATTTATTTATTTATTCTTATTTTCAATTTTTTGTAATTTTTTAAAACCAATTTTTCAGGTTTATCTGTGAACCTAAACAACTAATATGAAGATAAAATAATGCAATAAAACAACCATTGTCAAATTCTTATTATTTTGTTTAATCAAATTTTGTATTATTTTTAATTTTACCACTTTATACTCTTTAAAATATGAATTAAAAAAGAACAAAAGAAATCCAATGATTGACTAATTAAACCATTATTTAAAAAAATCCCATCATAATATAAATTGTTATGTAAAATTCTATATGTTTATATATATATGTATTTCATAATACATAGGCCATGATAAATATATGGACCAATTTTTTTTAAATGTAACCTTTTATGCATCATTGTGCCCTATTTCTGGTGTGTGGACCCACTGGCTTGCATATGACCTTGACTTACTAGTCCTCAACATTGTGCAAATTTTGATCCATACTTTACTGAAAACCTTCCATTATGCAAAATAAAAACCTACCTAGTTGATAAGATATATAGGGTTACAACCAATTACTCCAGCAGTATATGTTAGAGAATGTCAATACAATGCTACTTCAAGGGACACTGAAAGAATGAACAGTCAAGTCACATAATAGGTAAGAGAATTCTAATATTTACCATAGCTGAATTATCACATCAATAAAAGCATTATACTTTATTGAAAAATCCTCAAAAATACACAAAAACTTGAAATGGTACTTTGTAAGTGTGATGTATAAATCTCTAATAAGTACATATTATATTGCTCAATTTAATTAGAATTCAGAAAAAAATATGTTAGTATAAAACATTCCCATGTAAAATAAAAGACAAAGTATGATGGATTAATAGCATCTATAATAATTAGATCATAATATACATGCAGAGAAAAATATTTTTTTGGAATTATCAGTAGCCTCTGAAGTTGGACAAATCCATCTCTAAGTGCTAGCAATCTAACTCCTGAGTAGGAACCATTTACTCAAGAAAAAAACTTTTGAATGCTCTTTAATGACATGTAAGTACCTTCTCATTAGCAGTAGGGCATCATAACAGAAGAAAATCATATGTTGTATATGAATGAATTACTGTTTCATGAAATATTACTGTTTAAGTTGTGAATTACAATGTGAGAAAGAATAAACCAGGCACAAAAGGCAACATACTGTATGATTATATTTTTATTATATATATAGTATAATATATGTCTACCAAAAGTTTATACCTATTTCAAGAAAAGAAAAATTGCATAAATATTTGAATATTAAATTTATTGAGACAGTGTGAGATTTATAACATTACCTTTGGCCTCCATGATTGAAAGAGCTGTTCAAAGTTGTGGACATTAACTTCTAGACATTTATTAGCACAGTGAATTGCCACTTGGGTAAACATGGTCTTTGAGATTTCTGAATATGCAATTTCAATTTCTGCTTAAAGGGTGATCAGGATATTGAATTTTCAGCAATATATATTGACATCATCTAGGACCCACTACATGAGGGTAATATCTGATGAGAACACATCACACTAGTTTTCCTTTTCTGAAGCTGTGTACATTTTGGTGATTTCTGTAGTGAGGTTAAGCTTAACAGCCTAAGTTGTATGGTAATAACAATAAGCTTGTCTTCTGGATGGTTAACAATCTCAGTTTGCAGACCAAAATTAGAGAAAAAGGAGGGCTGTAAGGAAAGCCAACCTTTTGGCGCTAGCCTTTCAAGGTCAATTAAGACTCAGGACATAGGAGAACTTGTACTGTAAATGTCATGTAACTCAGTCATGTCCCAAATTTTCTGATCAAGGAGATTATGGGGCCAAAGAGGAAAGTGATCCATGGTGTAGAGTGTGCCTAAGGAGAGTCATATGGAGAGAAAACACTCTCTCAGGCTTTCACAGAGAACACATTGTCCAAGCAATGGCCGTGACTCATCCACATGGCTGCACTGATAAAGGTTCTACAATCTGAGCTACAGGATCTCAGGATAAATCCTGAGGTAATTTCACTGACTTTTTCAGACCCAAAAGCTGCAACTCTTGTTGCATAGATCCTGCTTTACCTTGGTCTTAACCATCCAGCAGAAAAGTATAAAAATGAAATATAAGAAGTAAAGCCATGCTGTTATGTTGAGCTGTGGGGGACTCAGGTCAATAATTTCTGACATTGCCAGTCAAGCAGAAGACCCAATACTATTATGGGCTACTGGACTCTTTTAGAATATTTTGCTGAGTTTACACACCTATAATATTCAAATAACAGAACTTAACAAAAAAAAAAAGGCATACAGATGAATGTCCATTTTGTATCTGTGTATTCAAAGTGGTTAGGATAGATATATAGTTACATTCTCTTAATGAATAGAATGATTTTTCTAATAGTGTTTGTAAATAGGATATCATGTCCGCATCTAGTACAGCAATTAACTACTGGGAAGAATGTATACAATGTATGAATTATTGAAACTGTCCTACCAATTTGATATGAAACTGTCTCATTGCTATTTGTTTATCAATAAAATTATGGGAAAAATAAATAAAAAATAATTTTTTCTTGTATACTTTTTTGCAGACTCTATCATTCATCTATCTATCTATCTATCTATCTATCTATCTATCTATCTAGGAGCTCTCTGAATGTAATTTGATAGAGTAAATGGTAAATAAGACTTGAAATTCAGAGAAACAAAGCTCAAAAACTAGAGAAGCATTTGCAGTATGCCTTCAACTGTGAAGTACCAGGATATACTGAGTCAAGAGGCATTACATTGTATATAGTATGACTATCTTCTAAGGATTAGTGAGCTGCTGTTGATTTGTTACTTGGTGCCTCACTATATTAATGCAATGGAAACAGCAGAAAATTAACAGCGAATTCATTTGACTCTATATATAAAATTCTAACTGTCCTATTTACTAAATGTGTATAACAATAATGTACTGTATATTGCAAAAAGCTAGACAAAAATGCTGAAAGTTTTTGCTACAATGAAATAATGAAAAATTGGTTATGGAAATGCTTGTATGCTTTGAATCCTTGCATATCACATGTTACACTATTAATATATACAGTCACTATCTTGTAACAATTAAAAATAATTGTGCATCATAGCAGAAAATGACCATAATTATTAAGAATTCAAGGTTTCCAACATGGATCAATAAGAAATACAATTGGAAGCTCATATTTGATGAAACTTGCTGTTGTTAATGGCTGGCTCTTGCTTTAAGGAAAACATCATTTTAGACACTTCATGCATTCCACAGAAATTGCTGTATACTTTTTTCAAGGCAGAAAAGCTCAGAGAAATGGGCACCACCTAACTAAAGTTGCAAAGTAAGGAAAAATCAGACAAATCTGAATACATGCACTTTTGTTCCTGTATTATGCACTTTTTGCCATTCATACTATTCTGACCTCAACACGTGTATAAGCAGGCTATGAGATCAACATGCTGGTGAGCAAACACACAAGAGTGGTGATGATGCTTGTCCCTGCCACAAGTTTCACCCACCTGTGAATATTTAAATATTTAAATAAAACCAATAAAGTCTCCTCATGCCTTCTGTTTCTGTGTTCTATGCTGATTTACATTCATCCTGTCTCTCTCTCTCCCTCTTCCTCTTCATTGTTCTCCCTCTCTCTCCCCTCTGCTCTCTCTCCCTCTCCTTTTCTTTCCCTCACTTCCTCCCTTCCTCCTCCTCCTCCTCCTTCTCCTCCTCCTCCTCCTTCTCCTCCTCCTCCTCTTCTTCTT
>NW_004524673.1:1168669-1219308 GCF_000260255.1 Octodon degus
CTCTCTCTCTCTCTCTCTCTCTCTCTCTCTCTCTCTCTCTCTCTCTCTCTCTCATCCATTCACTAGAAGTACTCTTGCCAGGTAGGTGTCTAATGTCACTTTTTTATTTTTTATTATTTATTTATTTTTCTGCTGATCTGGGGATTGAACTCAGGCCTTTGTGCTTGCCAGGCAAGCACTTATTCAACTGAGCTATGTCTCTGGCCCCCAGTGTCACATTTTTAAGATTAAAGTATATAATAGATCTCTAGTTCTTTCTTCTGTTTCACCACAGTATTACACTATGTCTGTACCTAACTCTTCTGATTATGGAAAACATCACAAAACACTTAAATTGCATGGTTATTTCTTGTAACTCACCCTTGTAACACACTCATTTGGTGCACAGTGAAACAAAATGAGCAATAACAAAGAAAATCAAAGAAGCCATTGTCTATTCTACCACTGAAACAATACTAATACACTACACTACAAAGAGCTTTTTGCACTCAGATAATAATCAGTGAAATATCTTGACTTAAAAATAATCAATAGAAGTGTTAACATGGAAGAGAAAGCTTAATTCTTTCTTGCAATCAGTTTCCTTTCACTATGACAAAATATACTGTCAGCTTAGAAACAGTAAGCTTTTATTTTCACTCATAGTTTTACAGGTTTCCATGAACATCCACTTAACTGTCTGGGGGCTCTGGAAACAGCAACATCATTGTGGAAGTTCGTGATTGCTTAAAGATGCTTGTATCATGGATCCTGAATAGTAAAGGGTGCAAAGAGAAGGGTGTCTATGGTTCGCAAGTTCCTCAGGGGATTATCCCCAGCGATTCAGCTTCCTTCCACTAGGTCCTACTTCATAAAAATTCTACAACTTCTCAGCAGTGACACAAATTGGTGACCAAGGTTTTGTTATATGAGCCATTGAAGGAAACTTATGATCCAAACCATAATTCTGATATACAGTGAAATAGTATAAATTAGCCAAACATAATATCCCAGCAATCAGAATAACAACTTCTCTACTCTCTCTAGCTCTCCTCAGACAGAACTGGTAGCCAGATTGGGAAGACATGGTCGTGATTCAGAGACAGAAAGATGTTCTCTCTCCTAGAACATTTTCCTGCAGAGAAAAAGTGCAAGCACTGCTTAAATTTCACTCATATACAGTTGTAGATGGACACATGAAGGTGCAGAATATGAGGCATGTTTTTCCAGTAAATCATATTGGCAATGAATAGAACTAATATAATCATATAAATCACTGTTAAGAAACAAAGCTGGATATGACACTAAATAATTATTCTTCCAAATATTGACAAATGATTTCTACATAATAGAAAAAAATCTTTTATAGCAGGTTAACAAGAGGTGATGGTGGAATAAAAATACTACATGACACATATACTTGCAAAAGCAGCAAAGAGTTTTTATAAATTATCAATTGCATAATGAGTTTTCAATACTAAACTGAACTATTTAAAATAATTTATAAATTAATTTGTATTTCACCATCACAGAAGTTTGATAGGTATATCATATACGGATAAGTACTTACATTTTTACGTGTTGAAATAAGTAATACAAAATTGGCATAACTTGAGTTCCTCAAGAAATTTATAGCTTTAAAATTTATAAGTTATTAAAGAGTGAAGAAACTTTGCCAAAGTCAAATGGGTAGGAAGATTCATAATCCAGAAAACATTTAGAAAATAGTACTCATCAGAGATACAGTTAAAAGCCTGTTGCTACAATTAGTGATCTTGATCTTGAATTCACTGAGTTTCTTTTCATAGACTTTTTTATTTTTCTACATCAGTGATATTAGAAATGTCCTCATCACCTTCACAGTAACCATTCTGACTCCAGAATCCTCTATGCCCATTTGCAAAACTTCTCCTTGCCTCCTGCCTCTCACCTGAGTCTATCATATTCCCCATGATACTATGTCAACCCTAAATCATATCTAGCCATTCTCTGTTCAAAACACTGAACAGTATCCTGGATTCACAAATGATGCATATGGCTCACTTATTCATTTCCTCTTTAAATTGCTTCACACATCCTGAAGAGATTTTTTACTTCTGTTCCCTTCATTTTCTTCTCCAATAATTTCATCACTGGTAACAGTATTACAAAACATATTCAACAGGAAATGTAGAAAAGATGCCTTATAAAAAGAAGCTAGAAATACATAATTATATATCCCAGGGAATGACAAATTCTGGACATTTGGTATGCATCTTTCCTTTTGGTTGGCTAATAGAACAAAATACTTGAAGTAGGTGGCTTATACCATAAATATTAATTTGCTAATGGCTCTGGAGGCCAGAAGTCCAAGATCAAAGTATTGATAGGTCTATTAGGTGCAACTCTGACACTTCTTTAAGTATGCCACTCACATGGGATTAGGGTCAACTCATCTAAATGTAGTTTCCAAAAAGCCTGTTCCCAAATATAGTTACATAAGAGTTTAGAATGTCACATATGAAGTCTTGGAATGGACAAATGGAATGGTTTGAGGTCTATAACTGTGACATATACAGGTATAATCACAATAAATGTTAAATATTTTCATTAAAAATTCATTACAGTAAATACAAATTGCCTTTAGTCCCCCTTCAATTACCTCCTTCACTTTGAATATACTTATACCTCTCTTTTTGCCACTTTCTAAACTATTTCTCATAACCTTATTTTGTGTCTCCAAATGCATGGTGAGTGTTGCTGCAGAATGCCATGCAAAGCAAAGATAGGACTGTCAAGGCCTTTCAGGGTATCCTAAGTCACCTTATTCACTGGATCTGGCTGTATACTACTTCTGAATCTTTCCCAAAGTTGAAATGATCATGAAAGTAAATGCTTGGAATCAGGTCAGGATATTAAGGCAGCAAGATAGCACAACTCTAGATATTCACGAAAGAGGATGTCTTTGTTTTATTTTTTTCTCATTGATGAGACAAAATAACTGACACGCAAAATAAAATAAAACTACCTCTAATATATAAATGGTTTACTTAGCATTTAAAAATTAAAATCAGAAGCTGAAAATTTCAAGAAAAAGAGCAGGTTTTTAATTTGTCCAAGGATGGGTCTGAATATCAGATCTTTGTCTTTATGTTATGGATTTGGAATAAATTTATTTTTAATTTGAGAGATAAATGATATGTGTTTATCATGTATATTCATCATTTATGATACATTTTAAAATGTTCTATGTGTATTTCTTGGAAATGACAGACACATACATGAGACTAACCTTAGCTAATTATCTATGCATTCTCTTACAAAGTTATCATTTTTGTGGTCAGAATTCTGAAAATCTACTGTTAGCCTTTTTCATAAAAGCAATGTATTGTGATTTACTATAGTCACTATCGCTCTCTTTAACTTATTCATTTTAACTGAGTTTGATACCAACATCTCAGCATCCACCCTCTCCACACCTCATCCCCTGCTGAACCCTATTCTATGGAATAAAAATTTAAATATATATATAAAAGTCATGTATCTCTGCAGGATGCTGTAAGTGTGGAGATCTTTTCATAGTGCCTGGCTTAGCATTTGTCCCGGTGGAGGAAGCTGTCGGGCAGATAAAGCCTGTCAGGGTTGCTGGGCACTGTTGTTGTTCTTCTCCCAGAGTTTTCATCCACATCCTGACACCAGCGTGCAGCTCTTTATCAATTCCATTAATTGAAGCAGTGAAAAGATTGATGATAGTCACTAACCTCCTACTTTTGCCCTTCTCATCACAAGTGTGAGGTGTTTGAAATGTAGGCTTCTTGCTTAAATGCTTGCTTGAACCTGTGATTTACATTTGGAGAGAAGAAAGCACCTTTGGTATATTTGGATTATTAACTTCCTTTCTTTGCTGATAGAATAGCAAGTCGTGGGATATGAATTTTCTCAGCTAAATAATGTGTGAAGATTATCTCTTGTATCAGTAAAAACATTTTATGCTTTGACTCTAAATTCTATATTTTTAGAATAAATTGACATTGCTCACTTATGATCTCTTGGCATGACAATGTCTTTCACAAAGACATGAAGCTGTGAACCCTCCTGATGCTTCTATTTGTCCCACAGAGCTAGCTCTTTTCAGAACATAAGGATAAAGCAACTGCTGTGACTGAAATCAATTCTGAGCTATAAAAGTCAACAGGTCTCCTTAAACAGCAATCTTTTCTTCATCTTGTCAGTCTACAGAACCATGGAAAATTGGAGTTAAACATTGTTCTTGGTCATTTTAAAAGATACCACAGTGTCTTGAATTATATATCATTTCAGTCAATTGGTTGAAATCATACCTGACAGTACAGTGCTCACCCTTGGAAAAGAAAAATGTAGGTCAAAACTATATGCATTATGTATACATCACATATTTTAAATTCACATTGCATATTTAGTAGTGATGATATCCATTCTGGGACGGTGAAGGGTGATTTTGTGCCTCACTTTCTCAGTGTATCTCTTTGGCATGGGGAATCCTTTTTAGAAATTATGTGACTGAGATTAGTGATTACAAGAAAAGGGGAGCAGTGTCATCCCTTGAAAACAATTCAAAGGCTAATATAAATGTAAAATTCTCAGTAGACTAAAGCACCTGCATAGGCAGGTACAGGGACCAGGGTTCTATTCCCCCTGCCCTCCTCCACCATGTTGGGCCTGCCCCCGGGGCGTGCTGAGATAGTGACTGAAAGTGGGCATGGTGGCACACACCTGTAATCCCAGTGCTGGGGAGGCTGAAAACAGGAGGATCACTATAAGTCCTAGCTGTGTAGTGAGACCCTATATTAAATACATTTAAAAAAACCCTTAGAAATATAAAAGTAAAATCCATATTAGAAGGGGTAACTGAAAAATGTTTATTTTCTCTTTATAGATCAATGTAAACAGATGGCACGTGAAAATTTCAGTAATATGTTTGTGTTTTCAATTTGACATGATTACATTCATATTACATAATTACTTTTTGAGGAGAATAAGCACCAAAGAAAATAAAGCATGAACTACCATCCCTAAGTTATTCAAGCTTCTAATAAAAACTAGTTTGCCTCACTAAGAAATTTCACTGCTTTTTGCCACTTTATACCTTATAGGAATAAAAACAATACATGGCCTTATTCTTGTGCTCCTACAGCACAGCAAATGCTTATTACAAATTTCATTTCAAACTGGGTATTTTTATTCTAGATGTATTTACTGTTTTCAAATTTAAATTTCAGCACCACTTCATTGTGCTTTTACTGATATACTTAATCAGAGTACATGTTGCAATTTATTATGTACATAGATAGAACTTTCTATAAGAAAAGCAATATAATTGTACATTGATATTCTACTAGAGGAATAAAATGAACATAAATATTAAAAAAATCTGTAAGTTAAAATGTTTAAGGGGCAATTTACTACAATGTGGCATACCAATTGTAAGCAAAGTATCACTTGTTCTATGTAGTTTTTAAAACATTAGAGCTCTAATACAAGTAAACAATTTCTGGGTAACATTATGCACTCTCTCTAGTCATGCAAAATCATACCACAATTATCTTATTTAACTCTTATACACGATATTTTACTAACTAAATAACTTATATAAGCTGAATGCTAGAAGTGAAAAAAGAACTGAAATATTCTGAGTTAGGTTGTTTTACTCTCTCTCTCTCTTTCTCTCTCTCTCCCTTCTTCCCTCTTTCCCTCCCTCTTTTTTTCTGCATGTTTGAAATTCAAGCAATTTAGAATCATCTTGACATGATGTAAAATATGTACCTTTAACCTATTTTTTGTACTTGTTGATCCTATTTGTCTTAACTCATGGTATAGCGTATAGTACATTAATTGGGGTTATTAGTTTCCTGTCCATGGCACAACTTTGTTTTTGTCTTCTTTCTCTTCACCACTCAACCTTGTTCCAATGGATGACTTTCCTATCACAAGAGATCTGTGCTTTGTCCCCTTCTGTCCCTCCTTTATCATTTATTTTGTTGTACTTCACCACACTTAAATGACAGATAACATAGGTACTTAAGTTTGTGTATCTGGTTTATTTCACTCAACATTATATTTCCCAAGTGCACCCATTTTCCTACAATGTCTCAGGTTTGTCATACATTATAGCCAAGTAGCATTCCATTATATATAGTTTTTACAAGGGTTCGATCCCTGGTCCCTTATGCTGCTCCAGCCCTGCCCCCAGGGCACTCAGAGCCAGTGACTGAGTCTGGGCATGGTGGCAGAAGCCTGTAATCCCAGCATTGGGGAGGCTGAAAACAGGAGGATCACTATAAATCTGAGCTGTGTAGTGAAACCTTATACCAAATACATAAAAGAAAAAGAAAGTAAAAGGTTATATAGCTACTACATCTCCTTTGTCCATCCATCTTTCAATAGATCTATAGGCTCTTTCTTGGATTTAGTCATTAGGAATGGCATTTTTATAAACACTGGCATGAATGTATCACAGGTGGATGATAATTTAAGTTTTTAAGGAAGATACCTACTAGGGGAATAGCTGGATCATGGAATTTCTAATTTAAGTTTTTAAAGTCTTTATTATTATTTATTTGGTGCAGGGTTTCGCTCCACAGGAGTGATCCTCCTGTGTCAGTCTCCCCAGCACTGGGATTATAGGCATGCACCACCAACACCCTGTTTTGGTGGCCAGATTGACACCCAGGGAAGGCACCGCATGTGGTAGCGGGACTTGAACCCTGGCCCTTGTGCTTGCCAGGCAGGTGCTTAGACTGCCAAGCTATCTCCTCAGCTCTCCAATTAAAATATTTTGAGAAACAACTTAAATTTTTTGAGTAATCTCCATATTGATTTTTTTTTTAATTTTTAGGAAAAGGTCTACAGAGTGTTCAAGGTCTCACTAATAAATCAGCCTTGTAGTGATCCGCCTGTTTTGAGTCTCCCAAGATTATAGGCGTCCACCACCATGCCCACTCTCAATTGTGGTCTCAGTGTGCCTGAGTGGTGGGGCCTGCATGGCAGGCCTGGGGATTGAACTCCATGCCCCTGTGCCTGCTTGCAGGCACTTTAATCCACTGAGCTATTTGGCTGGCCCTTACCATACTGATTTTTGTAATGATTTGACTAGTTTGAATTCCCAGGAGCAATGCAAGAGAGTTCCTTTTTCATCACAGCCATGCAGCATTGCTGTTTGATTTCCTAATGGTTGAACTGTTTGGGCCAATGAGATAATTCAGCGGACTAAACGGACCTGGATTTGATTCTCAATACTGCCTGCAGCACTGGTCCGACCCCAGGGCAGGCAGAGCTTGTAACAGAGAGTGGACATGATGGTATACTCCTTTAATCCCAGCACTGGGGAAGCTGAAAACAGGAGGATCATTAAAAGTCTGGACTTCATAGTGAGATCCTGTACCAAATACATTAAAAAAATAATAAAAATTAAAAAAAAGCAAGTTGAACTGCTTTCCAGAGCAAAGTGGAATCTTAGCACTGTTTTAATTTGCATTTTTCTGAAGGCCAGAGATGTTGAACATCTTTCCATGTATTTGTTGACTTTTTATTTCTTCCTCTGTGAAGTGTCTCATTTCTCTTACCCATTTTTTGACTAGTTCTTACATTTTATGTGCCTTAGCTTTCTGAGTTCTTTGAATATCCTATGAATTAGTCCTCTACCTGAGAGTAGAGGACTATGGATTGTCTTTTTGTTCTACTGATTGAGTCTTTGGCTTTACAGGAACTTTTTCATCTGATATAATCCCATTTATTCATTCTTGCTGCTATTTCTTACATGATTGGGATTCCATTTGGAAAACAGTTTCTTACAGCTATATCTTCAAGTATTTTACCTATTTTATTATTATCTAATAAATTTAATGTTTCTATTTTAATGCTTAGATTTTTGATCCATTATTTATAATTTACTGATGGAGAGAGACAGGGGTCCAGCTTCATTGTTCTTCAAACAGAAATCTTGTTTCCCCAACACCATTTGTTGAGTAGGCACTCTTTCCTGAAATGCATGTTTTTGGCTCCTCTGTCAGAAATCACTATTTGAAACTAGGTGTAATGGTGCATGCCTGTAATCCCAGCACTCAGGAGGAGGAGGCAGAAGGATTGTGAGTTCAAGACCAGCCTGGACTACATAGTGGGACCCTGTCTCCAAAAGACCAAAGAAGGAAAAGAGAGAGAGAGAGAGAGAGAGAGAGAGAGAGAGAGAGAGAGAGAGAGAGAGAGAAACAAGAAAGATTTGAAAGCATCTGGTGAATTTTCTGTGGCTGCAGCTGTGTTCCAGTGACCAGAAGCCTGTTTCTGCTGCAGTGCTAGGCCATTGTCATTGTTGTTATTTGTAGTATAGCTCAAGTCAGACACTGCGATGTTTCCTGCTTTGCTCTTAATTCCCCAAATTATTTTTGCTCCTCTGCGTCTATTCTGGCCCCATATGAAGTTTATGATTATTTCTTCTACTTCCACAGAATTTGCTGTTTCTATTTTGATTAAGATTTTATTGCATACATGAAACACTTGGAAATATACCCATTATAACAATATTGAGGGCCAGGGAGATAGCTCAGCCACATAAGCACCTGCCTGGCAAGTGCAAGGTCTTGATTTCGGTTCACAGAGATAGATAGATAGATAGATAGATAGATAGATAGATAGATAGATAGATAGATAGATAGATAGATAGATAGACAGACAGACAGACAGACAGACAGATAGATATCTGCAGATATATATGAGAGATATATTCAGATATATGTGCAGAAATATATGCAGGTATATATCCACAGGTATATGCATATATATATGCATATATATGTATATATACAGTTTCTGATTATTTGGAAGGGAAAAAAAAACAGATTGAAGACTGTTTCTTCAAAAGAATACATAGAATCTTTTGCCTTTTTTGTTAGTTACTCTTCTCATTGCTGGGACAAACGCCTGACACCCAAAATGAAGGAAAGAAATGTTTATTTAGCTCACCATCAGTGGAGGTGTGGCAGAGTGGCACATGGCAGAGAGAAGCCATGCATGGTGGTAGCAAAGAGCAAGAGCAAAAGGGCAGGAGCAGTGGCAACAGTGGCTTCGAAGAGCAAGTCTATCTTCCTGAAGTTGCATTCAGGCTTTCTGTACCAGGGTGGGTGTAGTACTCACACCCATAATCCAAGCAGCACTCACACCCAAAATCCCAGTGGATCATGAGTAAATCACAAACTCTAGCAGTCCAGTCTATGACTGAATGAGGCCTTGGAGGGTCAACTAGACACAAACCAGAACATCTTTATTCTTGTTATTTTTGCTTTTTTCCTCTTTAAAATCAAATTTAGAAATAAAAAAACATAAGCTCTTACCAGACTCACCAAAAAAAAGAAAGAATAGATTCAAATCAATGCAACTGGAGATGAAAATGTGGAACTCACATAAAATATTGTTAAAATACAGAAGATGGTAATTACTTTTAAAAATCATATTCCAACAAATTTTAAAAAGTGGACCAATTCCTAGACACATGAAAACTAAGAAAACTAATCCCAGATGACATAAATATGCTAACAACCTCCTCCAAAATGAAATTGACCTAGTAGTAAAGAATTTTCAACTGAAAGAAGGCTAAGACCCGATGAATTGACCACTGAATCTACCAGACCTTTAAGTGTGTTATATGGCTCAAGCTCAAGCTCTTCAAATAAACTGAAAAGAATGGATTGTTCCAATATTCATTTATGGAAGGCAGAATGACTCTGATCCAAAACTAGATAAAACCCACCTAAAAAGAGAACTCTAGGCTATTCTATTTAATGAATACTGACACAAGTATACTCAACAAGATATTAACAAATAGCATGTAGTACATTGTCAAAAAAATAATACAGGGGTCCAGGAAGACAGTTCAGTAGAATAAGCACTTGCCTGGCAAGCACAAGGACTTGAGGTCAATCCCTATTGCACAAAAAATAATCCATAATCAAGTGGTTTTAAATCCCCAGAGTTGTAAATATAGTTCAATGTAGGTAAGTCAATAAATATATCACATAAACAAAAGCAAAGTCAAAGACATCATGATTATATCAATAGATGCAGAAAATGTTTTCAACAAAATCCAAATGCCCTCTATGACTAAAACCCTGAAGCAAACAGGTAGAAAAAGACAATACCTAAAATATGATAATGTTAGTTATGGCACACCAAGATCAAATGTCATATTGAACAGGAAAAATCTAGAACTATTCCCTCTAAAATCATGAACTATAGAAAGATGTCCACTATCATCTCTTTTATTCAATATACATGTGAAACATTAGCAGAAAAAAGTGGCTTAAAAAGCAATACAGAATACATATGGAAATATTAAAACTCAGATTTCATTATGTGCGGATGACATGATATTCTCCAAAAAGGTTCTAAAGAACTCTACCTAAAGAAAATCTTAAAATAACAAACTTCAGCAATGTAGATGGATATAAGAGCAACATACACACACAAAACATTAGAATTTGTTTATCATTAATGTACAGAATGAGAAAGAAATTACACATTATCCTCAGTAATTACACACCAATGTGCAGCAGCTTCAAAAAAACTGAAATATCTAGGAATTTACCTAATCAAAGAAGTAAAAAAGCTCTACAAAGAAAACCAAAATACTCTAAAAAGTGATTTTGAGGAGGCATCACAAAGTGGAAAGGGTTCTTTACTCTTAGAACAATTGTAAGATGGAACATATTGGTGAAAATTTTAAAAATGAAGAATTTATAACCTTTCTTTAATTTTTATATGAGAAATATAAATAAGTTGTAAATTATTTAATTGATAGCTTAATATAAATGAAAAATGATAGGTCAAAAACCTACAAGTAGGCCAAGGATCAAATGGATTTAATCTAATTTGTTTTTATTGGGTGGTACATGAAAAATAAAATAATACACTCTGTCCATTGAGATTGCTTACACTAGACAATTTTCAAATTATCTTTAAATGCTTCTAGTTTCTGTATTTATATAAATAAAACAAATAGCTTTGCCTATAAATAGATAATCAGACTTTAAATATTTATTTATTTATTTATTTATTTATTTACTTATTTATTTAGTGTGTGGCCAGCTCAGTCCACCAGGGGGCGGGCGGGCCAGCATGTGGTGCTGGGGGATTGAACCAAGGTCTCTGTGCTTTGCTTGAGCTTAGCTTGTTCTAAGTAGGTGCTTTAGACCACTGAGCCATCTCACCAGCCCCCAGACTTTAGAAATATAAGGTGATAAAAAGTGGTTTAAGACATTTATTTATTTATTCATTTGTATTTACATTTATTTATTTCTTACCTGGAATCAAACTCAGGACCTTTTGCTTGCCAGGCAGCCACAGCACTGCTGGATTGCTGAGCTATATCCACAGCCCTTAGACTTACTTTTTAGGATATAAATTTAAATAGTAGATTTTCCAAGTTTCCAAGACATATCAGTGTATAATTATCTTTGTTTTAAAACTTTAAAAATAACTACTTTAATATCACACATTATGAATCTAGTTTTTTTGACACAATAAAAAATTCATGATACATGCTTAATTAACTTTCATAACTATATTCTTACTTTCTCTTTGTATTCTTTTTTCTTAGTTTTAGTTTAAAATATAGAAAAAATGCTAAAATATTTATAGAGAAGGTATGATCCATTGAAATAAAATAATGAAGAAGATAAACACTTGTTTATAATGTTTTATACAATTTAGAATGCATAGTTGGATAAAATGGAAAAACCCAATCAATTTTCAAAAGTTGTTCCCCCTCCACCAGGCATGGTGGTGCACATCTGCAATCCTAGCACTCAGGAGCTGAGGAAGGAGGATTGTTGAGAGTTGGAGACCAGTCTGAGCTACAAAGTGAGCTCAAGGCCAGCCTAAGCTGCAGAGCAAGACCCTGTTTCAAAAAGAAAAATAAGATCCCCTTTTTTTGTTTAGTTTTGTCAGAGATAAGTATTCCATTACCATTCAAATATTGTACGTGTGTGAATTCAGCAAAACAATCCAATATAGTCCAGTAGTCCTTAATAGTAGCGAGTTATCCACAGAACTGGCAATGTCAGAAGTTGTTGACTTGAGCCTTTTACAGTTCAGCATGTTACTATGGCTTTACTTTTCATACCTCGTGTTATAGATGAAGGACCATTCTGTAGTGAAAAAAATATACATGTATATACAGATATATGTATATACAAAATAGTTAGAATAGATATATAGCTACTTTCTCTTAGTTCAATGAGAAGAAAGTTTTGTACTAATAGTGGTTAGACAAGATATCATGTCTACATTTTGTACTATGAATAGCTACTATGAAGATAACAATTCACAATGTATTAATTATTATAACTATCCTACTAACTAGCTTTGAAACTATTTCATTGTTACTTCTTTCTCAATAAAATTAATTAAAGAAAAACAAAAAAAAAAAGAAAAGAAAAAACAGCAACAAACATTTTCCCTGTTGCGTACACTCAAAATACTGATATTGTTAAATTTCACTGCACTATCTATATGCTTTCTAACTCAAGAATAACTTATTGTTTACTATCCCAACCAAGTTGAGGAGCAATTGCATCTTACATTTGGAAGATTTAAGAAAATGTTGAATTCTATAATACACTATAAATTATAAAAATGAGTTAATGGAGAACTATATAAAAATAATAGTTCAACTCAACAAAATATGCCTAAGAAAATTTTCTAAACTTACAGTTTCATGGATATCTAGTCCAAACTTTTCATATTAGTTTATATGAAAATTTATAAACCTATTATAAAATTGGTAGAAGCAGTTGCATAGTTAACTTCATCAGAAGCAGCATAGAGATAAAAGAGTAGGACTTTCATTGAAAAACATCAATGTTTATTTTATTTTTTATGTTTTTAGTACAGGATCTACAGGGTGTCACTACGTAGATCGTACTCATAGTGATCCTCCTGTTTGCAGCCTCCGAACCAGTGGGATTACACCACCACGCCCAGTCTCAGCCACTATCTCAGAGCGCCCCGGGGCGGGGCCTGCACAGTTCGCCAGGGATCGGAAGCCCCCTCCCAACCCAGCACTGTCCCTGAGCCTAACCAGGTGCTTTAATCCGCTGAGCTATCTGTCTGGCCCTTCAAGATTTATTTTAAAACTGCAGTTGTTGAGATAATATCTCAAGCATTAGAGACAATTCTTTTTAGTATTTTCATCATGAGAAAAATCAAGATGGAATTGTGAATCGCAAAATATGATTAATTTTCTTTAAGCACGTCACATTGTAAAGATTTGTCAGTATAATTTTTTCTCATATATCCAAATCATAATTTGTCCATTTTCTCCAGAAAAGAGCACAGAACCTGAGGAAGCTTCTCCAAATAATGGTGAGAGCTGCTTTCCTTTTCAACAACTTGAAATCAGAAGGAATTTTGTTATAATCACTGTTCACCAACTATCAACTAACAATTTCTCCAAAACAATCAAACTTTTTATTTTTATGAAAAATTGATTTTAATGAAAACTATTTGGTTAAAGTATTCACTAACAACATATAAATTGCTTTAGGTGTGAAAAGTAGAACTTTGCATTTTCTCATCAAGTACAGCTAAGACATAAAAGATCACAGCTACACACCAAATAAGATTGTAGACTATAATACAAAAATTAAAAACAAAAAATTTGAAAAAGTATGTTCTTATTACAGAAGGAATATATTTTCTGACGTTCACCATGGCTTTATTTATGTAATATGTAATACTTTTATTTTTCTTATAATCACTTCAGTAAGAAGTCAGGAAAATGTTTCTACTTTTAGTGCATAGAGGATGACATCTGGGCCACTAGGGTTCTTTGCCCAACACACTGCACCTCAGTCTTGGCAGGAGCTGAACCGAGTTGCCCACATGTCTATCCCATTCTTCACCTGCATTTCTGGCCTAGGTACCACTGCTCAGAGCTGTCCTAAGAAGAGGGTCTGTTGCCTGAGGCCTTAAAAATGCTTTTGCCTTTATTTTCATAAAATAAAAAGTTTGATTGTTTGGGAGAAATTGTTAGTTGGTAGTTGGTGAACAGCGATTATAACAGAATTCCCTCTGATCTCAAGTTGTTGAAAAGGAAAGCAGGGATGACATTGACAGTTCTTAGCAGTGATATCTTCCCTGTTTTCAGTGATGACACACCACTTCTGGTAAGCCTGGCTTTGCTGGGGGAAAGAAGACATTTGCAGGAATCTTGTTTCTTTTCTGTTTATGTTTTGCTGAGCATTTTATATTATGGGAGAGAGTAAATAAATCTGAAAAAAAAATCTTCATTCCTACTTTTACTTTGGTTAAGTTACTTAAATGCCCATCTTAATTCCTCATAGAGCAGGTCTCTTAAAAATAACTGTAAGATTAAAGCAACAAGTGTAATAATACATTGGGCAATCAGAGAGGATGAGTACGTCAGATCAATGGCAGCAAATTCTCAGGGGCATGAGACAAGAATTAGAAATTTTTTGGCAAGTCACTTCCTCTATAGATGGGAATATATGTTACTACTCGAAAGTAAATTCAGATTAGATTTTAAATTGTTGCATGAAATCAGAAGTTACCACTAAATGTGTTAGGAGTAAACTATACCTAGGTGAAAAGAAAAAGTAAAATTACATAAAATGTTCAATTAAAATCAGATAAAGCAGGAAAGAAGAAAAAGAGAAACAAAAGTGCCAAAAAAGAAAAATGTTACAAATATGGTAGATATTTAACTGATGATATCAATAATCACTCTACATGTGAATGATCAAAATGCACTCAGTCTGAGACAAATTATTACCATTAAATTAAGGTTGATACGAATCTATATATAGTTTACAAGAAACATACTTTTAAATATTAAGGCATGTATAAGTTCATCAGAAAAGAATGTATTAATATATACCATCTTGACACTAATGAAACAAAAAATGAAATAGCATATTTAATCACATTTCAAGAAAATTTCATGAGAAGGATTATCAAGAGTAAAAGGTAAGGCTAGATAAAAAAATTCAGTATTTCACAATAATTTGATGATCCTCAAATAAATAGGCATCTGATAGTGAAATTCAAATTGTATGGGAAAATGAAAGAAAGATAAATAAACCTACTATCTGTCAAGATTTTAACACAAGCTCATAAATTATTCATAAAGCAATGCACTAGAAAATCAGTGAGAATATAACTGGCCCAATGAGTAGTGTCAACTTACATAATCTAAATGATATTTATAGGCCATTTACAGGAACAAAATCTAAACACATTTGTTCTTGTATTTCATATACTGGAGTTATTCTATTTAGCAGATGGAGTACAGAGATGTTCAGGATACTGAAGGTGGGTTAATGTCTTCGGAAAGTAGCACAGATGGAAATTGTGGGGGACTGGATTGTATAATGTGGCAGGCAGAATGGTGACTTAGGGAAGACATTGACATTTTAATCCTTGCAAACTATGAATATGGTATATCTTTTGGAAAAAGTCATTTTGTAGATGCAGCTTCAAATTTTGAGACTGACAATTGTTCTGCATGAGCCAAAGACACATACTACCAAAATTTACATAAACACCCTAAGATGAAAAATTTTAGAACATATCTACTTTTATTTTGACAATAAAGACAATGACACAAAACTTTAAAACAGGGTAATAGAGTAACAATGGTTAATATTTTGTGTATTGTTATCTTCAATGTAGTTGCTCAGATTACAAGATATAGGCATGAGAAATTGATCAAATAATATAAGCAGAAACCTTTCTTTCCAATGATATAATAGAAATTAGTAGTATAATTCTCTTAACTATGTTGTGTGTGTTTTATAATTAATTAATTGATTATTTTTCCTTTTCTTTCTCTTCTCCAGTTTCTTCCCTTTTCACAATATCTATTGTACATTTTGGCTTTCATTTATTCTTTCAGGCTCTTACACTAGAGAAATAAGACAATGTTTACACACGCAGGTCTGATTTATTTCACTTATGAGTATGGTCTCAACTTGCATATCTTTCTTTATAAGAGTTTCAAGTTTATCCTTCTTTATAGCTGAGTAGTACTCCATTATAGACCCATTTCTATCACCATGCCTTAAGTAAAGTCAAAATGGATAAAAAACCTAAATATTAAATCAGAAAAAAGTAAATCTAGCTCAGCAGATTAAAGCACCTGCAAGCAGGCACAGGGGCCAGAGGTTCAATCCCCAAGCCTACAGTGTCAGTCCTGCCCCTGGGCACACTGAGACAGCAATTGAGACTGGGCATGATAGAGTGTGCCTGCAATCCTAGCTCTTGGGAAGCTGTAAACAGGTAGATCACGACAAGTCTGATGTAGTAGTGAGCCTCTGAATAACCTGTAGGCCCTTCCCTAAAATACATAAAAAAAAAAAAAAGGAAAAGAGAAAAGTAAATCTAGAAGAGAAAGTAGGCAAAAATCTTGAAGATATTATGTAGACAGAAGCTCCATGAACAAAATCCAAACTGCACCAGAAACACTTCAGAGGATAGACAAATGGGATCTCATCTTAATAAAGGTTTTGTACATCTAATCAAATTAGGAACAAAATGAAAAGACAACCCACAAAGTGAGAAATATTTAAGCAAATTGTATCTCAGACAAGGGCCTTCTATGTAGAATACATAAGGAAATTTAAAAAAAATCAGGCCCCCCAAATTCAAAGACCCAGTAAAAACTGGACCTCTGAGATAAGCACACACTTCTCAGATGAAGAAATACAAATGCAAATAAATACTTGAAAAAAATGTTCAACATCATTGGCCACTCAAGATATGCAAATTAAAACAACACTCACATTCCATCTCACTCCAGAAAGAATAGCCGTTATCATGTAATCAACCAATAACAGGTTCTAGTGAGGCTGTGAGGAAAAGGGAACCCTTCTCTACTGTTGGAAGAAGTGTAGACTGGTGCAACCACTGTGGAAATCAGTGTGAAAAGCCCTCAAAAAACTATGATTAGAGCTCCCATTCAACCCCTCTATCCCTCTGAGTACTTTCCCAGAAGAACTAAAAATATCATGCCATAGTGGTATATGTGCACCCGTGTTTATAGCAGCACAATTTTCAATAGTTAAACTTGGAAACAATCTAAATGTCTATCAATTGAGGAAGGGATAAAAAACTGTGGTATTTTTACACAATGGAGTAAACTATTGAGCTCTAAAGATGTATCTATTGTTAAATTGTATCACTAATATAAAACATACCAAAAGAGAAAATTATAGACTCATAGACTTACTCATACAATGCATCAAACATTCAATAAATAAAAAATGTCAATTCTATACAATATCATCCAGAAAATAGAAACTGAGATAATACTTGTTAACTAACTGAATATGTCATGCATCATCCTAGTGCTACAATGTATTAAGATAACATATGAAAGGAAAACTATAGACTGGTATTTCTCATGCACACAGATGTAGCAATCACCCAAAAATGTATGCCTATAATCCCAGTACCATGGACAGTTGTGGCTAGAGGATTGCAAATGTGAACACAGCTTGGACAAGTAGTAATTTAGTGAAAACCTGTCTCAAAACAAAATTTTAAATATAGGGCCAGTCAAATAGCTCAGTTGTCCTGAGCGATTCTATCCCCAACCTGCCATGCCAGTCCCACCCCCAGGGCGTGGTGAGACGTCAATTGAGACTGGGGGTGGTGGCATGCTCCTGTAATCCTAGCTCTTGAGAGGCTGTAAACAAGTGGATCACTACGAGTGTGATTTATTGAGACCCTGAATACCCTGTAGAACCTTCCCTAAAATACAAAAATAAATAAATAAATAAATAAATAAATAAATATAGATACATAAGTAAAAAAAATGGTATATATCTCAGTGCAAAGGTGCTGGGTTCATTCTCCAGACCACAAGAGAATGTCACACATCAAATTCAATAATGTATAAAAAGCATGTTATGGAAGGTGTAAGTTATACTGTTCATGCAAGACTGATTAAATACTAAGAAATTAGGTAGCATAATCTACCATAGCAACAAGGTAAATAAAACTAGCCATATTATTACAGCAAAGCAGTTAGCAAGCCAACACATATGTCATAAAAACACAGAAATCTATAGAGAACTTTCTCAGCTTGGAAAATAACACTTAAAATGATAAAGCTAATGTTATTATTAATGTTAAGAAACCAAACTCTTGGTAAAATTCTCTCTGTGTCTCTGTTTATACCTGTTCCTATCCCTGTCTCTGTCTCTGTCTGCTTACTTCTTTCCCTCCCTCTGTCCTTCCTCCCTCTCTCCTGCTAGACAGTCCATAAGAAATCATAGCTAGCACAAGTAGGCAACAAAATGAAAAGTGTAGAGATTTGGAGAAAGTAAATAAAATTAGTATTAGTTAAATGATTGTCCATAGAGAATGTCACAAAGGATTAAAAAATGAGTATGTCCAGATAGGTTGCAGGGAATAAAATGTGTTAAGAACTTTAATTTCTTAAAAAATCTAAATACTGACTTTTATTCTTAAAAGAGTGAAGTTATCACAGAAATATGGGGACTGACAGTCCGTAATGAGATTTTTATCTTGGCTATGAACTTTTGTACAGACCAAGAAAATATTTTCCTTCTTTTTTCTGCTGTTTTCAGCCAGTTATGTGTTAGTACAAGCATCACCCCAGTCACCTGTCATTTTTCTTGTGTATACATTTCGGATAGAGACCATAGTAATGAGTAAGTACTGAGATTAGAAAGCCAGGAAGACAAAATCAATCCCCCAGGGCAATCACCTATTATCCAGTTTAGCATGTAAAGTTTCAGAAAGATACTCCAACAGAAACACAAAAACAAAATGTTTTCACAAAATGTAAAACTGTTACCAACAGGGAAAATAGCCTAAGCACTCTAGTCACACTCCTTCTTAGTTGTCTTAAAAATCTTAATTTTGGAGGCTACAAATCTCATTGGCATTTTACACTAGCCTTTCTGTAGAAAACACCTCTGACAGATGAATTGTGATGTTTGTCTTGTTACTTTTGGAGCATTTGAAGGCCACCTTTACTGAAAACACTGATGCTTCACTTAAGCTTATAGAAATCTGATGTGTGACTAAAATGGGATAAAAAGCCTGGCATCCATCCCTGTCTTGATATTCTGTCTTGTTCTCTATTTTGTCTTAAACCTTGAATAAGGTTCTACTCTGCTCTGTTCTTAAGCATGTTGATCATTTCAATATATTCTGTCCAAAACATACTGCTTACTGAAGCTGGTATCTGCTTTTTTTCTTTCTCTCTTCTTTCCCCAACTTGTGTTTAGAGACCATAACAGACTGAGGCCCTGAAATCGCTTTCCTATCATATTTCATGGATTCACAAAAGATATTTTGCTCAGGAGGATGGCATCAGGTACAAAATATTCAGTAGCCCCTAGGATGAATTTATCATTATGATCCAGTATTTCAAGTTTATCACAAAAAAAAATTTGGAGCAGTGCTCCGGGCTAGTGGAAATCACTAGAATTCATTAAATTCATAAAGACCTGTTTATTCTGAGCAAAGCAGGTTGTTCAATATCTTGACCAGTTTCGGACTTCCTACATTGCAGCTTCCTACCCAAACCTACTACATTTTTGCATGTCCAAGAGTGTGTGTGTGTGTGTGTGTGTGTGTGTGTGTGTGTGCATGCGTGTGTGTGTATGATATCAATCCTTGGGCTAAAGTTGCACTCTCTCTGAGTGAAAAGAATGGACCCATCATCCACTATCATATTCACATAATATTCCCTGTATGGGTGATTGTCTCTTGTCTCTACCGCTACAATTCCACTTTGAAAATTAATTTTATTGAGAAACAAATAGCAATTAGACAGTTTCAAAACTGATTAGTAGGAGAGTTTCAATAATTAATACACTGCATATTGTTGTTTTCGTAGTAGCTATTTGTAGTATAAGATGCAAACATGATATCCTGTCCGATCACTCTTAGTACAAATCTTTCTTCTCATTGAATTAAGAGAAAGTAGCTGTATATCTACCCTATTTTGTGTTTACAGATACAAAATGGTCCTTAATTTATGTCCCCTTTTTTGTTTAGTTTTGTCAGAGATGGGTATTCCATTGCCATTGAAATATTGTAAGTACGTGATTTCAGTAGTAGTCCAGCAGTCCATAATAGTAGTGGGTTATCTGTAGTACTGGCAATGTAAGAAGTTGTTGACTTGAGACTTTTGCAGCTCAGCATATTAATATTGACTTTACTTTTTATATTTGTTTTCATACTTTTCTGCACGATGGTTGCTAAGACCAAGATAGAACAAGGCCTATATAACAAGAAATGTAACTTTTGTATACAACAAGGTCAGTCAAATTCCCTCTGAATTTACCCTGAGACCCTATACCTCAATTTCTATATCATTTGTCAGTATCAGCCATGTGAATGAGTCACAGCCATTGCTTGATTAATTTGCTCTCTGTGAAAGCCTGAGAGAATGTTTTCTCTCCAGGTGACTCTCCTCAGGCACACTCTACATCATTGATCACTTTCCTCTGTGGCCCCATAATCTCCTTGATCAGTAAATTTGGGACACAACTGAGTTACATGATGTTACAATACAGGTTCTCCTATGTCCTGAGTCCTCACTGACCTTGAAAGGCTAGGACCAAAATGTTGGCTGTGCTTGCAGCCCTTCTTCTTCTCTAATTTTTGGTCTGCCACTTAAGTTGTTAACCCTCCAGAAGAGAAGCTTAATGATATTATTACCCTATAACATAGGCAGTTGAGCTTAAACTTCACTATCTGTCTGAATATCATACATTTTAGACATAACATAAAATAGGTATAAAATTCCCTTTTTATAACCATAAACATCATCCCTATCCCCTATCTGGTTTCTAAAAGTTGGTCAACTTAAAAAAAAGAGCAGAAAAATCTCTGCTATATATTGCTTCACTGGGGTTAAATTCCAGTAGTTCTGCCCCATCCTCTATCTTCATGACCTTAAAGAAAACCTCTCCCTCATGTCAGCTTTATCTTCTACAGTTTTTACTTTAGCACTAGAACTGTTTGAATGGTAGATAAAACTGATGTCATACTATTATATTGGTGAATTTGTACTTGGTGAAAAATCAAAAGATATGAATTCTAGCTGTGAGTAAACCTTTCTATTTATTTAGCCTTTGGAAAATGATATGTACCACCTGAGCTTCAGATAATTTGATGTATAATTGAATTTGTGTCAGTAGCCTGTATTTCCATTCTTATGTTTTTAAATGACATTTTCCCATTTAAAAATGTGTTATATAGTTTGATCATACTGTGAATACTTTTTCATCCTATTAAATTATTGGTCCAGGACAGTATTTTAACTTTTTATCTTACAGAAGGTATAAGTAAGAAAAGAAAAATAATCACTTTTATCTTTAATCACTAAAGTCATGAGTTATTCTTCAGCAAATTGTATGTGATGGATGAAAGCTGTGTCTAAAATTTGTGTGCAGCAATTTGTGATAGCCCAATTTGGAAACAACCAAAATGCCCATCACCTGAGGAATGGATGAAAAAGATGTGCTATTGTTATACAATGGAATATTACTCAGCTATAAAGGAGAATAAACTTGAAGCTTTCATATATAAGTGGATGCAACTTGAAGATATACTCGTAAGTGAAATAAACCAGACTCACATGTGTAATTATTATATTGTCTTCCTAGTGTAAGAACTCAAAAGAAGAAATAAAAATTGAAAGATATAACACAGTTAAATGAAAAACAAGAACATAAAGTTTAAACAGAAAAGAAAGGGAGAAAAGTTAGGAAATATGGCAGGGGCAAACCATACATTTATTTAAACAAGATGATTAAGACAATGGTACTAAGAATCTCCATCAGGTTTTTGAAAATATTAGTTAATGGGTAGAATTCTTACCCTTAATAACTCTATTTGCTGATATCTGTGAATAAACAACTACACTGAGGATAGCAATAATAAAGCCATGTATAATAATAAAACCATGCTTGAAATACCTGTCAAAAAATTCATTTGTAGAACAGCATTAAGGAAAATTGGGGCTGAGATTGTTAAGTGTAATGCCAAGAACTGCCTGAAGCTTTGGAATAAATTTAGCAATAGATTTAGCAATCCTGGTGTCTTAGCAATGAAGTACAAAGAAACCAAAAATGAAATAAAAGAATCCTTCGTTTGGGTACAGACTATATGCAGAAGCTGCCAGGTGGAAATGGGAAGCTTTTGGATTTGGCTCTATGAGGATAGCCTTTGTGTCTGTCACTCCCAAGATGTATCACATGTTGTCTTCATAGTAATGTCCAATGGTGAAAGATAAAAAAATATTTTTCTCAGTGTTTGTAGGAAAACAAAGAAAAGGAAAAACACAGAAAGAGAGAAGAATGTAAGGGAAAATGAAAGAAGGCAATACGAAGAACTAAAGAAAGTAAAAATAAGAGGGAAAGAAAAACACAATTGTGTGATAAAATATGGATAAGGTAAGTGCCTTTGTCTAAGCAGGATGCTTCCTCCCAGTGAGTGAGTGCAGCACCTGTATCATGCTGTGTGTGTGTACAACCCAAAGGACATTATTAACTAGAATGCTGCTTGCCTTCCTGTAGTCCTCAGGTATGTAAGACTTGGATAAAAGATATGCTAAAGTGAAACAGGAAACTCACAGCCCCTTAACTGTTGATATGCAAAGTTACTCATCACAAATGCATGAGAGCTGATTATTTACAAAGAATCTCTGAGTATCTTAGTATAATGAATTCTTTCTAAGATACAACTTTTATTTATTTTTTATATTTTATTATTGCCTGTGTTTTACTATGGAGTATTTGCATGCTTTTAAGAAATGAAATTTATAAAAATACTACATATTTTTATCCATTCTTTGCCTGGTGGAAATTTAGGTTGTTTCCAAGATTTCGCTATTACAAATTGTGCTGCTATAAACATGGGTATACATATATCACTGTGATATGATGTTTTCAGCTCATTTGGAACAATACTCAGGAAGGGAATAGCTGGGTGAAATAGGATCTCTAATCCTGGTTTTTTAAAGAATCTCTACCCTGATTGCCATCATGGTTGCACCAGTCTACATTCCCACCAACAATGGAGAAGAGCTCCTTTTTCTCCACAGCTTCTATTAGTTCATTCAAAAGAACAATTAATTTTTATGCTGTTTGATCAATTTTGCATACCTCTTCCCGGTAATCTGAGCAGCTACTTTGAAGATAAAAATATACCATACAGTAATCATTGTTAATTTCCCATTATCTTGTTTTGAAATTCTCTATCATTTTTCTTGGGATTTTCTGGTCTCTTTAAAATAAAAATTAGAAAAAAATACATGAAATTTAAAATAATATACTAAAGTAGAAATTGCAACTTTCCTTGCTAATCAAATGCTTTAAAATTATTCCACCTCTGTCTCAGCAAGACAAGTGGCCTCAGAGCATATAGCTCTATATCAGGAGCCCGGGACCATAACCACAGTGAAAGCACCACGGAGAACTTTCATACTTTTCCAAGTTTGCTTTTAGAAAATGTAGGAAAGAAAGAAATAAAAAAACCTTTAGTATTTTGCTTAGTTGGAACATTTCCTTCAAAAGCAATTTCATGGTTTTGCTGCATTCTCAACAATTTGTTTTCAGGAATCAAATTTTTTGAAAAAGTGATTATGTAACAATTATTTTAAACATAAAATTGAACTTTCATTGTGTGTGATTTTCATTAGTAATAAATTTTTTGATCAACGATATTATATTGTAGAAAGTTAAATTGTGTTCCAAAACCACTGTTGGTGGTATTGTGTTTATATTATAAACTTACTGTGTTATTTTCTCTCAGGTAGGAATTTACGCAGTGCATTTTTTGAAGGTGCTTAATGCACTATCCTAGATACACAGATATAAATATACATATGTGTACACATACACATATACATATACATATGGATAGTTGTAGATACAGATACAGATATGGATAGGTGTAGATATAGATATAGACAGATACAGGTATACCATATATATGTATATATTGCTTATGTAACTTGTCTAAAAGGATAAAAATAGCAATAAACACTCATATCAATGGCTTTTTCATTTTTTTCATTGAAGAATAATGAGAGAATTTTTGAACTTGAAAAGAAAATGCAGGTAAATTAACAAGAGTTTGAGGCCAGGGATATAGCTCAGTGGCATAAGTGCCTGCTTGGCAAGTGCAAGGTCCTAAATTTATCCCTGGTACTGAAAAAAAAAAAAAACCAATTAGACATGAATAACAGTAAAATAGATTTTAGTTAAATTATATATTACATATTACTAACTGCTGTACCAGAAATTTTGTCACTTTTCTTTTAAAAAGTATGATTTATCAGCTTAATAAATGTGTTTGATTCATTCTCATGTGTGTCTTTGTTTGCATGTCATGCATATATGTATGCATGACTAGCATTAGAAGATGCCTATGCATCTTATTTTCTTTAATTATTCATCTGTTATCAAGTCTGTATGTTTTATGCAAATGGCTATAAAGAGTGTCTTGAATATTTAAGAATTCATTATTGGAACTGCTATAAAAAAGAAGAGGTTCTTCTTTAAAAATGATTTTGAAAATAACTTACCTTTGCAATACATCATTCATTTACTCAAATAACTCCTGTGTAATGTCTTTTCTGATTCTATATAATATATATTGTCATTTTATTGATTTTTAAACTTGGAATTTTCTAGTCATCACAAATAAAATTGTTGATAGATATATTTACTGCTTGTTTTTTCTCTTGAAGCTTTCCTTATATAAACTTTGTGACTAAGACACTGTCAACAAATTATTTTTATTTTTTCTTTGTATAATATAATTTGTCACTTCCTATTTCATATCTATTGTTACCCTATGGATTTACTTATGATTTTATAGTGCTTAAATATTTATATGTATTCTAAAAGTTGAAGCATGAATCAAATTATATTTATGCAGTATTTCAAATACTGATTTATATTAAAGAAAAAATTATCTTCCATTTTTAAAATACATTTAAATATAACTTTTTCAAATCTATCAAAACATCAAAAATTCATCTCACTCAGAGCTTGGCATTAGCACTACTTAGAATAAAAAAAGTGAACAGTAAAATCTTTTAGTTTTGTGTATACAAAATTTCTGTTATGCATGATGAAAGATTTAAATTAGTTATAGGTTCAGGAATTACAAACTTGCAGAGTAGCTATAGAGTCTGTGCTCACAATTTTATCATGTTTCTATTAATTTTGGATACACGAAAAGCATTTTAACATAAAAATATAAAAAACAATGCTGAAGTCAAAATCATGCATAATTTCTTTAAGATGGTTTGTCCCAAATCCCAGTAGAAATGGAATAACTTACTGCCATGCTCTGCTTCAAGACTAACTTGATTTAAATTACACAAGGAAAATCTAGTTTCCTCATGGGTTCCCCCACCAAAATCAATTTTCCAAAATGATAGTGGAGGAAATGTCATCATTTTGATCTACAGCACGAGGATCCTGAGATAACAAGAAAACATTTGTTCTTACCAGTTAAATAACCCTAATGCTTAAAGACAGAAGCATTGGGTTAAGTTTTTCTAAGAACCCGAGAAAGGTCTGTGTAAGTGCTGGCTGAGGGAGCCCGTGGGTTATTCACAATGGTGAGATTCCAGAAAGCAAAGATGATGTCATCCATAACCTGCACACAGTGCTCTGTGCCTACTAAATATCTGTCTTGCAAATATCACCAACCAGGACTTCATGAAAGGTGATAGAAGGGTAAACAGCAAAGAGTCAGTCTCTGGAATTCAGAATCCAGACACTGGCAGTTCTGGAGCTCACTCAGAAAAGTTCTGAAGGGAATGTTGCAGCCAACCTACAAAGATATTGAAGAGACAGAATATAATGTTGGAAAAGGAAGAGGAAGTTAGTACTTTCACCCCTTTCCTGGCTTATGGAAAAAGGGGAGACTGAATTTGTAGATGACCCATTGGAAGCAGGATTTCTAAAAGCCCTCAGAGAGAAACACAGGGATGGATGGTACCATGGATGCTGTGAGTTGCAACAATTTGTGTGGCTCCAGTCCAAGCACCTGCTCAATCTCCAGTGTCCTTGGATGCCATACCAGGAAGGGGGTCAGCTGAGCCCAGGACTCAGGGCAGCTGTGGCCTGGATTTATTTAGGCCTTCAAGGTTTCTATTCCTGTAGTAATTAGAAGAGGGTCAGTCTTGGGAGATTCCCACGACTACAGAGCCTCGGTCAGGCTGGTAGGAGACACCTACTTGGACACCCTCACTCACATACAGTTTCTCACTGGGCCTTTGTGCAGCTGAAAGACCTAGGACAGCAATCCTAGCTGATGTGCTGCATTCCACATGGACCTGGGCTCAGGGACAGAATTATACCTTAAAATTTGGAGAAAAAATGTTTTTGAGGAGTCTCTTTGTTAGGCTGTTTTCTCTGTTTTAAAACTTGTTTCTGTTTCTCGAAGTGAGAATTTTTTTTTTTTTTTTAGATTTTAGTTTGTTGGTTTGATTGACTTTTTTCTTTCTTTGCCACCAGTTTCTGCAAACTTGGGTAATTTTAATTTTCCCTGCCTGATTCTAGTGTATTTTTTGCTTCTATCCTCTATTTTTTCTCTTCTCCTCTTTAATTTTTCTATTATTATTTTTATCTCTTATTTCATTCTCTATATAATTTGATTTTTGTTCTTTTATATTTTATTTTATTTTTCTCCTAGATTTTTTGTCTTACTTCTATCTTATTCTTATAAATATGCTTCTACTCCTCAATAAGATAAATACAACTTTCTTCCCTTTGCTTCTATCATAACTTTTAACGTCTTAAAGTTTCTGTTTTTCCTCCTTCCACTTCCAAGTCCAATCTTTAATTGTATAAATATAGATATTTGTTAATATCTTGAAAATTAACTCTGCAAAATTTGTAATTGAATTGTTTTCTACCATTAGTGAAGATAAGTAAAGTGCCACATTTAGTATAGATTAGCTATAATTCAATAAGTGGGTTGCCTAAATATTTGCATCATAATTGTTGGCTTCTTCTCTAGGACTACGAAGTTTGCCTAATTATTTTTTATTTTATGTTACTATTTTGTCTTGGGTGATGGTATTGTAGTTAATCTGTTTCATATTGTTAGGGCTACATACTACTATTATCTTTCTGTACACCAAGAATCAGGTCACCTTTGGAACATTAACAATACTAGAGTACATTCCTAAAGAATTTGGATGCACTGAATCTTCTAAAATTGGCTGAGGTGGTTGGATCTTGGGACTGCGGCAAAGGATTACAGCTAACCACACCCAAAACACAAGAAAACACTGAAAAGCAACTAAATACATCTCTCTATGGAAGAAAATTGTTAGACTGAGAACATGCACAAGGCTCAGAACAAAACAAAACAAGCACAAAACAGTAGACACATGGGAAGGAAAAATAATAACATGCCTGCCACACTCATAGACCCCAAAGCCAGTGCTAAGGGTGCGGAAAAGAAGAGTAGCATGCACTATACAAGCAGCTTAATTGAAAGGCTAGCATGAGAGGTTAGAATGCAGCTCAAAGAAGTATTTATTGGAATTAGACAAGAAGTAACTAAACAGAGAATAGAAGTAATGACTGAAATGTTGTAAGAGCTTTCAGAAGACAGAAATAAAAAGCTAGATGAACTAAAAAAAAATGCAGAACATAAATGATCATTTTACCATAACTGAAATAAGAGAAAATTCAAGGTATAACATAAAAGCTTAGACACATTTTTCACAGAAATAATGGTTGGCAACTTTCTGATTATAGGGAAAAATAAGCATACATATCATTGACACACAAAAAACACTAAGTAACCATGATCAAAAGAGAACCTGCCCATGACACATTATACTTACAATTCTAAATATCCATCAGAGGGACAAAAATTTAATCATTTTCATGTCTGATTATATAAATACATGATGATCAATAAATTGATCATCTAATTATTTTTTAATTAATTTTATAAGATACTATAACAGGAAATATGTATCAAATTTGTTCAGTACAAGAATTGACTGGTTAATATGACCCCAGCCAGAACAACATTGGAAACAGTAAAGATACACTGCAGGTAAACAAATACACTACCCAAGCGACACTCAGGGGAAAACTGTTAAGTAATTAAAGCTAATGGTTAAAGGCAATAAATCACATATAGAGGCAAATCAATAAGGATTATGGCCACTTCTCCACCCAAACTTTACTACCCAAACTTTAATGTCCAGGAGAGCTTACAATAAAATGTTCCAAGTCCCAAAATAACAACTCCAACCCTGACTCATGTATTGGCTGACGTACATACAATTATTCTTGAAAGTTTATGGACAAACAAGCTATTTCTATGACAATGAAAACCTCAGCAGCATTCATGACCACAAGAGTAGCATTATGAAATGATTTCAAGATATCCTAGAAAGATATACCCAATGCCACTAAGTCAAAATGAATGAGTACATCTGGAGGGATGATCAGGTAAACAAGAGGAGGGAAAATGAAACAGGTTGCAGCATGAAAATAATGCATGAGCAGGAATAACTCAACACCTCTCAGCTATCAAGGTTGGTGTGAATGAGCTCAGTTCTCCAATCCAAAGACACAGAGTCAGAATTTATCAAGAAACAAAGCACAACAATATGCAGCATACAAGTATAACCAAACAGTGTTCCTGCAGCTGAGCACCACTTCTTTTTCTGGATGTCATTCCAATGTTTTCTTTTCTGCTTTCATTTTTGAACTTGTTTGATTATAAAGCAAAATAACAGAATAAATATTGATGCTATCTAAAGGATAACAAAAAAATTTAAAACCAAAATAGATATAAATATCTACCAATGGCTATGTTCTTAAAAAGAATCCCCTCAACAAAGTAGAAAAAAAACAAAAATATTATAGCCTCTTTGTTTGTAATTATCTGATAGTATCTCATCAGTTGTGCTAATTTCCAAAATTTAACACATTAAATGTCTAGATATTTTACCAAATGATTTCACATTTTGAATTATACTAAAATTTATTTTCTTTGTTATTTTACATTGTTTACTCAGAAATTACTTATACAAATACTTAACAAAATGGATATGGAAAATGTCTACAAATTTACAATATGCTATAATGAAATGTTCCCATTTTTACTTATTTTTTAAATTTGCTTTTTCAAAATATTTTATAAATGGCTTCAGTGGAGAA
This sequence comes from Octodon degus, assembly GCF_000260255.1. Lineage (NCBI taxonomy): Eukaryota > Metazoa > Chordata > Mammalia > Rodentia > Octodontidae > Octodon > Octodon degus. Next base: position 1,197,871 of record NW_004524673.1, read on the forward strand.
TGTGGTTTTGATACATGGCAGTAATACAGATTTCCTATAAATGCAATTTTAACCATGGCAGAAGTTACTCAATCTAAACTTTGAAAATTAAATTTGACATTTTTCTTTTTTGTTTTTAATATGAAAATAGATGTTTATCAACATCTCAGATTTACCCTAAGACACGGGATCATTCTATCCTTTAAAAATTATTCCTTCTATTATTAAAAAATACATTTTACAGGCATGCATGCTTATTTGCTTCTTCATGTATTACAATTTAATAAGTGCCATTTAGATTAAACATTTGTTCAGTACATTAAATCATCAGACAGTTTATTTCAAATCAGATTTACCTGCCTGTCAAGTGCAAGGACATGAGTTCAATTCCCAGTACAAAAAATAAAAAAAGATTTGCATAGAATAATGAGAAAAATATGTATTTCCAGAAGCCAAATTAAACTGCAATGGCTGTGTGGTATTCCATAATTATAGGATTGCAGGAAGAGAGTGAAGCTTCAGCTCAGTGTAATTTAATGTACTACAGTGATGTATGTTCAAAGAGATAGGCATGTAGAAAGAGCTGATTTGTTATATAAAATTAAGCATTAGTTGGGCAAATGGGCTGAAAGAGATTTTCATTCTCAAACCTGGTACCAATCCATATTTTAAATACAGTTTGAAGTCAATCTGTACAAACAGAGCGGGAGGCAGCATGGCCTAAAGTCACTGATATAGTAATTATCACTAAACAAAGTACTAAATATGTCCAATATTAAACTTCTGAAATTGAATTATTTAATTATACTCTCTTCAGTCATTACATGACCAGTGAAGATATTTATATCAAGGATACATGTGAAAAATTATTTTAAATATTTAATTTGTCCATCATGCAAATAATCATTGTAGTTTCAAACATATTTTCTGAATTTGTAGGTGTTCATGGAATGATAATGAAAACTAATAGTTCGGGGCCAGGGAGATGGCTCAGTTGAATAATCGCTTGCCTAGCAAGTGCAACAGCCTGAGTTCAATCCCCGGATCCACAAAAACAAACAAAACGAAACAAAAAAAGAAAACTAATAGTTCTAGTTGCGAATTAAAAAGATAATATAAGGTTGAATAAAGCTGACTAATTTGTTATCTAAAAATGAATACATTATCAATTAACATATGGATTAAGTGTGCCTGAACTAAGCTCTCTCCCCCAAAATGAAGATTGTATACAAAAATGTTAATATTTGAGAAGATAAATACCTTTGTTAGTTTAACAAACAGACTTATAAAGAAAACATTGATGAAATGATTCTTTATTTTATTAGACTTTGTAATTATATATAAAACATTTTATATATCTAATAATTATAAGTATTGTGAATTATGAGGTAAAACAGGATGACTTGATTAAAAGGAATTATACAAAAGATGTAGTTCTGTGACAAGAAGTAACTAGTATTGTGTTTGCAGTGTTAACATAGAAATGAATAAAAATGAACTGTTTAGGTGATATAAGTATTCATGTTTCTACTCACACTCAGCAACTTATTTTTTAAAAGTACAGAAAAGAATACAATATCTATCATAACCAATAATCAACAGACTCTGCTGTTAAAAAATAATACAAGATTACATGATGTTCAAAATTTGGAAACATTTAGAAAAATATTTGGAGAAGATCCAGGAATAATTTGATGGATAGGATAGTCATGAGTGTATCTAAGTGTGAGAATACAGCATATAAAATATTAATATATAAAATAAATTAGATTTTTAAAAATGAATATTATACTGGATTTTACAATGCAACATGAATCATGGATGTTCATCTTCCTTCATCAGACCTTCTGTAATGAATGAAGAAGCCTTATTAGGGCACCACAGTAATGCATAACTTTTATGCTCACAGAGAACTGGACACTACACCAGCACTAGGAGAATCTTATGCAGGAAGAGTGGGAAGAAAGCAAGAGACTGTTTTCTGAGCTGCCTCCAGGGTCAACAGTGGGTGAGTGTCTGCGGTAAAAGTGCCTGAGAATAGTCACTGGTACAGGAGCTGGCAGGGTTGCTGCTGCAGGAAAGAGCTGCAGATTTCATTCTGGGCCTCAGAGCACTGCGGTGGCTGTTTCACACTTTCAAGTTCACAGAACGGAGGAAGGAGGACAGTCCCTGGAGACTGCTGGCAGTGGGTGAGCAGACAGGAGAGAGTCCCACTGAGGAGGGGCTGGTGATCACAGATGAGCTCTGGCTCTCAGAAGCCACTTTCATCCTGAAGAGCCACAGGGTTAGAGCCTCACATTGGCACTGTGTTCTCACTGTCACCAGATCCCCTCACCCAGCATCCTGGAGGCAGACTGCCACCTTGGGTTTCTGGCATGAACAGAGAAAAGTCCTGGCCTGAGCTACACGCTTCATCCACCTTATCCTAAGCCTGAGTGGCAGTCACATGCACAAAACAATAGAAAACTTCCTTTTATCTTTCCTTCTTTAATTGTATTAGTTTCATTTTATCTTTATTTCATTTTATTATTAAGCATTTATTAAGTCAGTCACCCATTGAAAAGGATCTGCAAACTGGTACAGGGTTTCAGGATAAATCCTGAGGGGATTTGACCGACCTTATCAGATACAAAAGTTCCATTTCTTGTTATATAGGTCTTGCTTTATCTTGGTCTTAGCAATCTAGCAGAAAAGTATGAAAATGAAGTATAAAAAGTAAAGCCATATTAATATGTTGAGCTGCAAAAGGTTCAAGTCAGCAACTTCTGACATTGCCTGTCCTATGGAAAACCCACTATTATTATGAACTACTGGAATGCATTGGAATATTTTGCTGAATTCATGCACCTACGAAATTTAAATGACAATGGAATGCCCTTCTCTGACAAAACTAACCAAAAAAGAGGATACAAATGAGTGACCATTTTGTATCTGTATACTCAGAATAGTTAGGATAAATATACAGCTGTATTCTCTTAATTCAATGAATAGAGAGATTTGTTCTAATAGTGTTTGAGGACAGGATATCATATCTGCATCTTGTACAATGAATAACCACTAAGACAACATCCAATGTATTAATTATTGAAACTGTACTAGTAATCGGTTTTGAAACCATCTCATTACTATTTGTTTCTCAATAAAATTATTTTAAAAATACAATGAAACAAAAAAATTAAAAAAGAAGAGTCAGTCACCATATTTAGTGCATACCGTATATCAAGACTTGATTCTTAAGATACTTACAATATAGGTGTTGAATGCCGTAGGTTACAAGGAGACCCATAATATGGCTTAATGATACACTATACTTTTGCAAGAACTCAAGAAACTAGAGAGGCCACAGAAGAATGAGAAAAATTGGTTTACTTAAGTGCACACTTGGCTCAGCAGACTTCTTCCCCAAAAGGCTGAGCACTGAACAAAGGAAGAGCTCCTTTTTCACACTTGTTACCAAGGGAGTTGGGTTTTGGCTTAGAACTCGTGGGTGGATAGGACAACAAAGACAATTTGTCAAGCTGTGACAGTTTTGGAGCATATATTGGTGGTCCTGCTTAGTTTTAGCAGGATGTTATGGGAATGGGAGGTTATGAAATTTTAGTTAGAGGTACAAAAGTTACTGCTTTTATTTGTATTAGAACAAAGAACAACAGCTGCAAGGAGGAAGGTGTTTGGGAATTGATTTTTTCTTTATTTTATTTTTTTCTGTATTTAGGACAGAGTCTATGGGATCTACAGGATCGCACTACACAGATTAGACTCATAGTGATTCTCCTGTTTTCAGCCTCCCAAGTGCTGGGGTTACAGGTGCACGCCACTATGCCCACTCTCAATCACTGTCTCAGGGATCCCTGCAGGTGGGACCAGCACGGTACACAGGGGACACACCCAGGCAGCTGCACTGTGCCTCAGCAGGCATTTTAGTTCACTGAGCTATTAGGCCTTCCCTTTTTTCTCTTTAAGACCTGTTTCAACTTTCAACTATCACAGACAGAAACACTGAGATGTAGTAACCTGTTACTACTGTGGTTGAACTGTTTGCTCTAGGAATACTCAGTAGACAACTGAGTACTATGAAATTGAGTGCCAAATTCACCATGACACAAGGAAAAGGGACTGTAAGAATTCTTAACTCAGAATGAATCAGATTCTGCAGAATGAAAGCAACTTGCTAATAAGGGATGCTTCTTCTTAGTTAACATTGTGGTGAATGGAAGAGAGGAGATATTGAAGTGTGAACAGTCAATCTCTGGCAGAGAAACTACTTAGAAATCATATATGCAATGTTTCATTGGAATATCTAATCTTTGTTCTCATCAGATATTTTCTAGCTTTATGTTTCTGTATATTTCTTGATTTTTTAGTAAAATGTGGTTATATGTTCTTTTGTGGTTCTTAGTAGATTGTTGTTCCATATTTGCTCATTGACTGTGATTTAGTAAGTATCAAAGTTCATTTCCTTGTCTCAGCTCTTTATCTAGTTTCTTTATCTTAAATTTCCCTAACAAATAACTAATGTTAATAATGCATTTCATTATTTTTTTCCAAACATGAACTTCTCTTCCAAGTGTGGGAAACCATGCAGATTGCTTCAAAGCTCAGAGGTATCTAAGGATATTGGCTTGTCTAGCACAAGTGCTCAATGAGAGACAGTTGTGTGACCATGACTTAGCACAGGCAAACATGCATGTGCTGGTTGTTTCACTATGTATGAATGTAAGTATGTGATAACAACCTAAGAACTGTGCAATAAAGATTGCAATGGCTCTTGTGCTCTCTGTTCTGTTCCCTGCCGCCTGCTGTTATTGCTGATGTGCTGTATGTGTGTGTTCTTTATGCTTGAGCTCTCATCCTTGATCCCCCTGAGTAAATTGACAGCTGGTATAGCCAATAGGACATTGAAGTGCATGGCCCCATGGTTGCTGTGGAAACAACATCAGGAGACAACAAACCAAAAGTTACCAGAAACTACATCCAATATAAATGTGGTGAACTTGGGGAAAATTGATGAAAAACTGGACAAGCTAACCAAAACAGTTCAAACTGTGACTTGTAGAATCAACAAGGATATAGAATCCTAGAAAATCTGTTATAAATACCTGAAATAAAAAATATATTATTGCGGAAATGACCAATGTAAATATGGGGTATGATATTGAGTATCAGATGTTGAATTACAGGAGAAGATTGAATCAGCTATGAGGTGACAATAAAGAGGTCAGTCCAAGTGTAATAAGAGTTAGAAAAAAGCTGGAGAATAAAAACGGTGGATTCATTAACATCCTTAAAGAAACTATGCAAGAAAAGTTTAAAATACCAGTAAGTGACATATACAGTACGTCTAAGAATTATGATGACAGGAGACATTCACAAAAATCTATCTTTATTAAATTCACAGGTATTCAGCAATAAATAAATAAATAAATAAATAAATAAATAAACCAGTAATCATGTAGGAGTAAATAACACTAGGAGTGAATAATAGCAATGGGTATATAAAGCAGAAAATTATTCACAGTAAGGCAACATACTATAAAATTCCCCATATAAGCCACAAGTAGACAGAACAGGATATAACTGAATATACAGATAAAAGCAGGAGAACGGGGAAACAAGGAGGTAGGTCTCTGAAACTACCAAATCTGCTAGTGCAGAGCAAGACATCACAAAGGAAAATGAAAACAGATATGAAATATCAGAAATCCATGGAAAGTTCTTAGATGTGATCAAGAAAATAGATGAACATGATAGAAAGGAAACTATACAAGCAACATCATTCAAGGAAACTTAAAAAATGAGATATCTAGGAATTAACCTAAACAAGGATATAAAGTACTTCTACAAAAAAATCTACAATAACTTGAAGGAGGACACTGAGGAACATATCAGAAAATGAAAAGTTATCTCCTTCTCTTGATGAAGAAGAACCAATACTGTTAAAATGTTTATACTTTCAAAACTGTTGTTCAAATTCAATTTAATCTCAGTTAAAATATAAACATCATATTTTGTAATTCTAGAGGAAAAAATGTAAAATTTATACGCAGTATGAATTTTGGGTCTTTCAAGAGACCCAAAACAGCATACTATTTTTGGACAATAAGAGTAAAGAAGACTGCACAGAAATATCTGACTTCAAGTAACGGTTCAAGTGACAATGACGAAAAAGTCATGGTAATAAAACAAAAGCAGACATAAGGATCAATTGGACAGAACTGAGGATACAGAAGCCTCCTTAGACGTATTTACTACTTGATCTTTGACAAAGGGGCCAAAAACATAGTTGAAAGAAAGTGCCTATTCAACAAGTGGCATAACTGGTTGTCTGCAAAGAGATACTTCACAGAGGAAGAAATTTAAAGTCAGCAAGTATATGGAAAATGTGCAGCATTGTAAGACCAAGTGGTACAGCTCTTCAGACCTCTGAGTGTTTTTTTCTCATTGTCAACAAAGTGTAAAATATCCACACTTGAACTCTGTCCTGAAATGTGCTAGGAAGAGTGACAGATTCCACAATAATGATACAACAACGACAACAACAACAACAACAGCACTGGGATTTCTACAATCAAAATAATAAATCATTGATAGTGAACAGGTATGAGATGTAAAATGAAAACCCAAATGAGAATTTTCAATATGATGTTTTTATTTATTTATTTATCTATTTGGGTACTGGGGATGGAACTCAGGGCCTTGTGCATACTAAGTAAGCACTGTACCACTGAGCTGCAGCTTCTGTCCAAGTCGTTTTTAATAAATAAAATATTAAATAAAAAAATGAACATAATTATCAGTTAAATACTTATTTTATTATATTTCTATTTTTTGTTTGTGCTGATGATAGAACCCATGCTAACACACGTTCTGGGCAAGAACAGTAACACTGAGCCCAACACGTGCTTTGGTAATGGCTCTAGGGCATTGCCCAGGCATTCGTCCCCTAATCTGGTTTGTACCATAAGTGCCATTCATGAGACCTCCAAATGGTGTTAATCTTTCCTAACTTTATTATTTCATTATATTTCTTCAATTTTTTCAACATAAGTAATATAATTCTGTCCTGCCTTGCTTTGCTTTCATGCTATTAAACAGAGACTTTTAAAAGCTGTGGACATCAATCACTTTCCTCTTTGGCCCCATAATCTCCTTGATCAGAAAATTTGAGACACTCCTGAGTTACATGATGTTACAGTACAAGTTCTCATATGTTCTGAGTCTTAATTGACCCTGGAAGGCTAGGGCCAAAATATTGGCTTTCCTTGCAGCCCTCCTTTTTCTCTAATTTTGGTCTGTAAACTTAGATTATTAACCCTCCAGAAGAGAAGCTTATTGGTATTACCATACAACCTAGACCATTAAGCTTAACCTCACTATCTGTCTGAATATCAAACATTTTAGGCATAACATGGAACAGGTATTTTTCATCAAGTATTGATATGTTGAACTTTAAGTCCCTACAGAGTATGATGAAAAATCATTTAAAAATAAAATATGTTTTAAAAATAGGCATAAAGAATTATATAATTCTTTTTTATGACAATATGTCTTTTATTATAATTTTTAAAATTTAAACGTACATCACATGTCTCAGTCTCCTCCTGTATATTGGCATACTGACATACAAATTTTACTCATACCTCAGAATGCTCTGTGAAATTGTGTGATAACAACCCCTTCCATGGAAGCGAAGAAACAAGACTAAGTCTTGCCAAAAATCTCATGGCAAATTAGTGGCTGAGGTAGGAGCACATTCCTATCCCTGAGCTTTCTCCTGGCCAGAGTGTTGTAGTCTCAGATTTCTGGGCTTTCTATGTTTGTAACTTAGAGCAGCAGGACAGGGTCTCTGTTAGGACTGCCACCCCTCTGCCCAATCCTCCAGGTATCCATGTCACAACAGCTCCTTAGGAAGTGTGTCCACCAAAGGCCTGGCCCTACACAGAACAGTGGCAGCTGGGCTTCACAGTGCGGGACCACCAGCAGCCAAGTGTCCATATTCGTATTGTGACCTAGTCTATCTCCAGTATGCCTCGGTCACACCTGTCCCCCTCTTGTCCTTACCTTATCTTTCCACATTCTGAGGCCTCATGGTAATGGATGATAATCAACTGATGACAAGAGGAAAGCTTTTTGTTTTAAACAGACTCAGTACTTGTTAGCCAAGTGAGGGGGCACAAATTTCTAATCCCAGCTACTTGATAGGCTGAAGCAGGAGGATAAATTCAAGGCTAACCTGGGCAGCCTAGTGAGACCCTGTCTCAAAATAAAAATGACATGGTTGTAGCTCGGTGGAGCACTTGCCTAACAAGGGCAAAGTCTGGGTTCCATTGCCAGCAATACAAAGAAAAATAAAGCCCTTGTTTGTATCATTACCTAATTTGGAAAAATACCCTTCGGACTGTAAATCTATACCTGTAGTCTTTAGCTCCTCTTATCAGTCAACAAAAATTGATTGCATAAGCTATAATTCACTGGAATGATGAGATATCCCTTCAGATCCACAAGGCCCACCTGGGAAAAAGCTCATCTTTTCAAACCGTCCCAGAAATCCTCCATCTGCGGATGCTGGAACGCAGGAAGCAAGTCAGTCTGAATTCGTCAGATCTCTGGAGTCTGTTTTCCTTCCTCTGCCTGCTCTCTTCAGGGCTTAGTTCTAGCAACTCTTCTGTATTTATATTTATGATGTACATCAATCCTCTGCACTGCCCTCGTTCAGCACTTACAAAAACTAGAATTATATAATTCTTATGTTTACATGTAAGTCCAGAAATCTAACCATATGCAACCTTGAAGCAGGACAGTCCCATAACATTCCTTTTCCTGTCTCCTGCCTTCATTCACCACCTCCTTCTTTTTGAACAATCATCTGCCTGAGAGACAGTATGGCAGCAACTGGCATGTCATGACAAGCAGCCCATATTCAGAAGACCAGAATGACAGGCACTGCACGCATGAATCTACTATTACAAATTGAGTGTGCCTAAGGAGAGTCACATGGAGAGGAAACAATCTCTCAGGCTTTCACAGAGAGCACATTGGCCAAGCAATGGCCGTGACTCACTCACATGGCTGACACTGATGAAAGATCTACAACCTGAGGTACAGGATCTCAGGAAAAATCCTGAGGGGATTTCACTGACCTTAGCAGAACCAAAAGCTACAATTCTTGTTGCATAGGTCTTGTTGATTTATCTTGGTCTTAACCATCCAGCAGAAAAGTATAAAAATAAAGTATAAGAAGTAAAGCCACGGTGTTATGTTGAGCTGTAGAGGTCTCAGGTCAACAATTTCTGACTTTGCCAGTGAAGCAGAAGACCCAATACTATTATGGACTACTGGACTCTTTTAGAATATTTTGCTGAGTTAACACACCTATAATATTCAAATAATGGAACTAGACAAAAGAGGGGATACAGATGAATGTCCATTTTGTATCTGTGTATTCAAAATGGTTAAGATGGATATATAGTTACGTTCTCTTAATGAATAGAGGTATTTGTTCTAATGATGTTTGTAAGTAGGACGTCATGTCCGCTTCTTGCACAGCAAATAACCACTAGGAAGAATGTACGCAATGTGTTAATTATTGAAACTGTCCTACCAATTTGGTTTGAAACTGTCTCATTGCTATTTGTTTCTCAATAAAATTATGGAAAAAATTTTTTAAAAAGCTGTGGACATTTACAAAAAGTAGTATATTTGTATCGGAGTCTCAATGTGAAGATATATACTAATTTTTTTAAAAAAGAAATTTCTCTGACACAATTTCCTAGAAATGAATGATGCATGACATTTCATAGTTTGAAAGAACGCACATGGCCATCTCAAGTTGTGAAATGTACCTCCCACTGAGTATCTTCTTTTGCAGTTGGCACCGTCACCATCTAATTTACCCCCACTGGAAACTTGGCAGTGCACCCTGACAGCTGCCTGTCGTCCTTCCTCATTCAATCACTCACATACTTCAAGCTATTTTCCATTCAGATTTCTGGGTGCAATTGTTTCTTCTACAATCTTGCTGCAGTTTGGACCACTCCTATGGGAATCCAAAGTACAATTATGAAGACCTTATGTGTTTCCTAGTGTCTCATTTTAAGAGTTTTTAACCCAATCTTGAACAGTGTGCAAAACTTAATTGTACTTAATAAGTCTTGATTTTTTTCTGATTTGCTTTTGCTTATGTGTTAATATAAAAAGGTCACAAGAAGGAAATGTCAGGATATCTGTGCTTTATTCTCTATGGTCTTGAAACAACCCTTCTTTATATATATCCCTGCTCTACCGTATACTGAGAACACAACCTGTGTCATGCCAATCTCTAGCCTAACTTCATAACATTGCTTTTGTTCTTCTTGAGCCTTGTACATATGCACCTTTCTCTTACTACCTACCTGGTTTTGAGTAACAGTACAATTCAGATAGCCTATTTTATTTTGCAGGTAATATTTCACACCTCCATATCATATCTGAACATATTAGAAGAGATATTTTTTTCAGGAACACTCTGAGATATATAGAGCAAAAATTTCATTATAAGGAAAATTGCAATTTTAGGATTTATTATGATGTCTTAACCATAATGAGGATGAACAAATAATTATTTAAATTGAAGTGGACTAAGGATTTATTTTTAATGATCCACATAATTATTTTTAATCTCAATATCATAAATGAAAATTTACACCTTTCTTTCATTAACTATAAGAAAAAGGAAGCTACACTTTTTGCAAATAAGGAGACTAAGAGATGAAAAGGGATGAGAATGAGGATGGGAAGGGGAAATGAAAAGAATTATGTGCATTCAAGGATGGCAAGATAGCTCAGTGGACTAAACTCCTGCTTAGGCAAGCTCAGGGAGCAGGGATCGATACCCAGCAACACAGGCTGTGCCAGCCCCACACCCAAGTACCCCGTACAGGCCACTGAAACTGGGAATGATGGTGCATGCCTATAATTTCAGCACTGAAGAGGCTGAAAACAGGAGGATCACTACAAGTCTGAGCTATGTAGTGTGACCCTGTACCAAATACATAAGTAAATTTTTAAAAAGAACTATATGCATCTATAAACTCCCTATAATACATGTAATGATTATGTATGTACTATACACACATATTAATGCATGCATATGACGATAGATAGATAGATAGATAGATAGATAGATAGATAGACAGACAGATAGAGAAAGATATACATAGAGAGATAGGCAAAAAGGGTCAGGGAGATAGCTCAGTAGAATAAGTGCCTGGCAAGCACAGGGTCCTGAGTTCAATCCCTGGTAGTGAAAAAAAAAAAAAAAAAGATAGGCAGAGTGACCAACAGACAGACTGGTGGGCTTCAGAAAATGTCAAAGCAGCAATGACTACTGCATTGTAGGAGGGACCATACAAACATGCCTTGGCCTAGCATCTCCAGCCAACCAGGAATTGCAGGAACATGAACCTGAGAGACATGTGGAAGGCTATGGCAGTGGCAACTCACATGTTCTTAGGGAGAAGAGAAGCCAATGTTTTAGTGGGAACTGGGGCTGTGAACTTCCCAACCCTAGATACCACTGAGAGAACAAGTCTAGACTAGAGAAAATCATAGACAGGAGCTGGAGAGGGGGCGGAGTGGACTTAGCTACACAGACTGCAGCAAGAACATGACTCTAGAATTGGAGCCCTTCTGGAGGACCTTGTAAGTACCCTGGCTATAGTTCTTAGAAAGTTGATGGTTCCTAAAATGGTTGTATAGAGACAAAACATTGCCATAATGTCCAGAAATAGTGAGCTTAAAAAAGTGTCTATAAAGGGGCTTAAATTTTTCCATTTTCCTGTCTATTAGTATCAGTTATGAAGTTTTTCAAGCCTGGAAAGAAAAGAATTGCTGCTCTAAGTTACTGAACCATGCAAAGCTATCCTTCAAAATTAAAAGAGATATAAAGCCTTTATGTAATAAACTATAGAAATTTATAGCAATTAAGCTTAGATTGAACAGAGTATGCAAGGAAATCCTCAGCAGAGACATTGACTATAATAATCACCATGAGAAAAGTGATAGAATCTCAGTGGAAGAGGCAATAAATGAATAACAAACAGAAGTTAAGAAAACCACAGAACAGCAACAGGACAAGAATTACTGCATATATTTCAATAGTAACTGTTAAGGTAAACGGTGATAATTTTCCAATTCAGAGATACCGACTGGCAGTTAGGTGTATGTTGCCTGTAAAAGACATATTTCTACAAAGACATGCACAGGCTGAAAGTGAAAGGATAGAAAATGATACTGAAAGAAGCTCAAATCTGGAAAGAAGTAAAATGACTATAATTATATTTAATAAATTTGACTTCAAGCCAAAATTTTTCAGAATATTAAAAAAGGTTATTGTATATTAGTAATCAGAAAAATTCACTCAGAACAGAAAGGAATGTATATATATATATATATGCATTTGGATTCAGTGCCCCAAACTTCATAGGCATCAATGCAGTTATGCTGTGTAATTGCAAGACACTACTCATACAGACTGTGGTCAGAACCTCTCCCCAAAAAGTCTTTGAAGAAACATTGAAGCATTTGAAACATATCGTATACATCAAGTAGATTTAACAAAAATTTTCAAAGTGTTTTATCAAACAATAGCTCTTTTCAGCAGCCAATGGAATGGTAGCCCATTCTACAAAATAGATCATATTTTAGGTCCTTGTCCCACCTCAGTAAATAAAATGGTACTAAAATAAGCTCATATGTCTTATCAGATTACAGTAGATATAAAATACAAATCCATGACAAAAGAAACCACAGAAATTATACAATACATGGAAATTGAATAATACACTCTTGTCAGACTAATAGGCTACAGAAAAAGAAATATAATGCAAGAAATTTAAAAATCCTTAGAACTAAACAGTGATGGAAACACAACATATCAGAATCTGTGTAAGCAATGAAATTTATTCTAAAAGAAGCCTAGAGGTATTGGTTACTATCTTAGAAAAGCAGGGCAAGCCCAAACAAACAATCTAAAGATGTATCTCAAGGTCCTAATAAAAAAGAACACAGTACCACAAACTGAACAATAAAAGAAAAAAGCAGATCAAAGCGAAAATTAATAAAATTGAGAAAAACTCAAAGGATCAATAAATCAATGAGTAAGTTCTTAGAAAAGATGAAAGGTGGTGATAAACTGTTAGAAAAAATATACCAAAAGAAAGAAAACAGAAGTACAAACTAAAAATGTGAAATTAAAATAGACACTACTAAAATTTGGGTGATTGCAAGAAATTATTTTGAAAATTTATATGCTAGTAAATTTGAGATTTTAGAAGGAATATTTAAATGCTTAAATATATTGTGCATGTCTGACCAGAATTTAACCAAGAAAATATTAAACAGAGAAATAACAAGTGATAAAATCAATTCAGTAATTTAAAAAAGTCTATTAACCAAGAAGAAATGAATTTTATTAGACCTTTGGAGAAGAGCTAGTATGCTTTCCAAATTTTCCCATGTAATAGAAAGGGCAAAATGCTCCCAAATTCATTCTATGAGACCAACATCAGCTTGATAGCAAAATAAGAAAGAAAAAACATAGAGACAGAAAAAATGAAATAAATAAGGAAGGAAAAAAGAAAAGAAAGAAAAAGAAAAGACTACAGACCAATATCCTTGATGAACACAAATGCAAAATTTCTCAGTACTATACTTAAAAACAGAATACCACAAAACCTTAAAAGATCATTCAGGCCGGGGAGACGGCTCAGTGGAATAAGCGCTTCCCTGGCAAGCACAAGGACCTGAGTTCAATCCCTGGTTCCGCAAAAAAAAAAAAAAAAAAAAAAAAAATCATTCACCATGACCAAGTCAGTTTTATCTTGAGGATTGAAGAATGTCTAAACATCTGTAATCAATAAATGTAACATATTGTATAAATGGAATACTAAGTAAAAAAGAAATCACAAAATCATCAGGTGTAAAAAGTCCAATATCTGATCATAATTAAAATATTTTTAGAATTTTTTAATTTATTATTATTTTTAATTTTATTGAAAAACAGCAATGAGACAGTTTCAAAACCGATTAATAGGACAGTTTCAATAATTAATACATTGCATACTGTTATCTTCTTAGTGGTTATTCATAGTACAAGATGCAGACATGACATTCTGTTCAAGTATTATTAGTACAAATCTTTCTTCTCTTTGAATTAAGAGAAAGTAGCTGTATAATTCTCCTAATTATTTTGTATACATAGATACAAAATGGTCCTTCCTTTGTATCCCCTTCTATTGTTTAGTCTTGTTAGAGATGGGTATTCCATTGCCATTTAAATATTGTAGGTGTGTGAATTCAGAAAAATATTTCAATATAGTCCAGTAGTCCATAATAGTGGTGGGTTATCTGCATGACTGGCAATGTCAGAAGTTGTTGACTTGAGCCTTTTACAGCTCAGCATATTAATATGGCTTTACTTTTTATACCTCATTTTTATACTTTTCTGCTGGATGTTTAAGACCAAAACAAAGCAAGGAGGGGAAGGGAGCGGAGAGGAGAGGAGAGGAGAGGAGAGGAGAGGAGAGGAGAGGAGAGGAGAGGGACAAAACTTTAGGGCTGGCAAGATAGCTCATTAGACTAAGTGCCTGCTTAGCAAGCAGGCTTTGATCTCAGATACCCCATGTCGTGCCAACCCTGCCTCTGGACAGGCTGAGCCAAATCCAGATGTTAGGGTGTATGCCTGTAATCTCAGCCCTGTGGAGGCTGAAAACAGGAGAATCACTATGAGTCTGAGCTACATAGTGAGACTGTGTACAAAATAAATAATAAATGAATAAATAAGTAAATAAATAAAATCAGAAACTTTGAAATTGCTGGAAGAAAATTTAGGTAAAATATATATTTTTCATTTTTTAAAGAATACAAACTAGTAACAAAAAAGCTTTAGAAGTGATACAAAATTTCACTAAGCAAAGTAAACAGAATTCAACAATGGCTGCTGTATTGCATGTTGTTATCTTCAAATTAGTTGTTTAGGTTATCTGATATAAATGTGCAGAATCGGTTTAAAACAAAACAACAAGAAGTTAAATTAACACATTAAAAAGAAAAAATAAGAATGAAAAGAAAAAAACATTAAACATTAACTGCTCCTTTTCAAAAGACCAGCAGAAATTGACAGTACAATTATCCAAATCATCCTGCATATACAACTGAAGCCATAGCATAGGTAAAAGCTACCTGTTAAGGACACCATTGTACAGGAAATATCAAGAATAAATAAGTGCAATTACATTAAATTAAAACTGCACATCAAAGAAATGAAAAGTATAAGAAAACTTATAAAATGGAAACAAAATGTTGTGAGGTACTCTTCTGATATAGAACTAATATCTAGAATGTAAAATATTATGAAAAAAATTCAACTCCTAAGACAACCCAATCAAAAACAGTCCAAAACTGTATAGACACTTTAAAAAGAAATACAAAACAACCAATAAGTATATGAAAAATTGTTTGACATCTTTAACTATTTGAAAAATGCAAATAAAAACAATGTGTAATTGTACCTAATGTCTGAAAAGAAAATCACTATCCTCTGTTGCAAATATTTGCTAGTTAAGTAAAAGACCATAGTCATAATTCACATTGTGGAAATGTATTTTCTCTAGACATTCCTTTAAGTGACCTACTGCATTGTTTCTTTATTAAATAGAAAGGAATGTTTTCTTTATTAAACCATGGGGTTAAGAAACTTCAAATCTCAGTTTAATGATTACTCAACTTTTGCTAAGAAAAATTAAATTTTTCAATATATTGACACTCTTACCCTTCCATCAAAGTTTTTCTAAGCACTATGCGAAATCTTACAATGCAATCTAGGTCTCACTCTTTTCTTACAAAGAGATACTGAGGGAAGAAATCATTTCAGTTCCTACTGACAAATATTTCTTGGGAAATAACAAAATACACACACACACACACACACACACACACAAATGTGATCTATTCTTATTCATCTATTTTATCAGAACAGCATTCAGGCATTAGGCTAAAAACAAAAATATTCAAGATCACTTCCTATGGGCAGAAAAGCAACTGAAAGATATTTAATTAAAATTTTTAACTTGGATTTTCTTAATAAATTCCTTAAAATAATATAATTTTTATATTAATATGTTCTTTAATTTAATATGAATTTCTTTCATTCCTCTTTCACATTTTATTACTCTTTTATCATAATCAGTACCATAAAAGTAATATGAAAATAACAGCTTAATAGGTAAGAATAATTGTCTATTTTCTCAGTGTCCTAAATACATGCTTATGTATTGAATCATATTGAAATTATATGAAGTAAGTGCTACTTTAAAAATAAGTGTTTTAAGGTGAGGATTTATGCAAAGGAAGTGAGATTCCTGATTTAATAGTTAAATCCATATTTTATTTTTGGTATCAAATCGGTCTTTTGTAAAGTAGTAAAAATGTAGATGGTAAGTATCTCTCTTTCTTTATGATTTTCCTCTGGATTGTAGGCAAATAGTGTAGCCATAATTTGATAATCATTTGTTCAGTGCATCAAATGTTTAGAGTCCTTGAATGAGCTTTGCGCTTTAGAAGGCAGTTTAATAAGAAAAGTTTGGAATGATGGTCACAACAACAATAATGTAGCTTTAAAATAGGATAAAAGGATGTGGACTATATATTGTACCAATCACATATTTAATAATCACAAACACATAACAAAAAGTCCATTCTGTTCACAACTCTTTGTAGAAAACCATTATATGTTAGGTGCTCTCTTGGGTGCCTTGAGTTAGATTTAAAAAAGGACCATTAGAAAATATAAATACACAGGGTCCAGGGAGATGGCTCAGTGGAATAAGCGCTTCCCTGGCAAGCACAAGGGACTGAGTTCAATCTTCGGTTCTGAAAAAAAAAAAAAAAAAGTCAAGAAAATATAAATACGCAAATAAATGAGTATACCACAATAGAAATGATGATTGACTATTAAACTAAAAATGGGTGACCATTTGGTCAAGTTAATAGGTAGTATGATATATAAAAAACAAAGACTGGAAGAATGGGTGAGTAAAACTTCATTAAATAGGCCAGAGAATTTAGAATAGCATTTCCCTTCACTTGGCATACACCGTTTTTCAAAAGATTTATATTGTGTATGGTAAAAACTGTGTAACACATCTACATGACAAGAACTGAGAAGAGAAATCATGTTTTGGCTTTGTGAGTACACTGGACATACTTAAACCCCAAGCATTATTATTTATTAATGTCAATTGTGTAAATGTTGTGAATGCAACTGTACTGGCAAATGAAGGTTAGAGATAGGGGCACCACTTACGCTCTACACCGAATGTTTGACTGAGACAACAGAGGAACTGGAATTAGGGCAATGATATTGAATAAAAGAAGAATTAATATGTGCATATACTAAAAATTTGAGGTCAGAAATTAGATTCTGTTTGAGTACACTTTCTCATTTTTTGGACGAATAAGTTGTTTCTTGATGTACACAAGAATTTCTGCTCTAAAGCTTAAAATATCAACTTCAAGACTGTGGTGTACATGACTCTAACTTAGACTAAGCTATGAAGTGAGCCTCACAGTTTCATGGATACTGATGGAAAGCATGAGCTGCCTGGGTCATAATTAATTATTTTATTTCCAAAGCACTGAATATAATATGAATTTTATGCTTGTGCTAACTTCTCTGTCATTCAAATTCCGTAAGAATGACATGGCTTGCTCAGGTGGATGCTGTATATAAAGTATTATAGTTAAGGAACCCCAATCTTTCGAAAATCCTGTTCTAGAAGTGAATGTTCTTTATACACGTATACCATCACCACATTCATCCACCGAAAGACATTTCCTAATGCAACAGTATTCAGGGATGAGATTTGAGGTCAGAATTAGGTTATAAGAATGGAGTTCTTATGAATAGAATTAACTCACCCTTTTAAGAAGTGGGGAATACGTACCCTTCTACTCCCCCCCCCATCCCAAAAACCTGCTTTCCTCCATGTGAGTAAACAATGAGACTTTAGTGACCTACATACCAGGAACCTGGAAACCACCATAAACATAATGTGTCAGCACCTTTACCTTAAGGCTTCAAATTTCAAGAACTGTGAGAAAGGAATCTCTGTTCAAACTACTTGCTCTATCCTGTTCGCGGTAGCATCCTAGATTAATACAAACTCTAAGTAATACAAAGCTTCAAGCAAATTTACCTGACCCTCATCAAGGTGGAGAAAGTGACTTCATTACCCTGAGAAGCAAAGGGACTTACCTTCTATTATTTGTCACTTCTGTAGGGGCTGATTACTATAAACGTAACTCAAAGATGGTCCAGGAGGCTACTGGTATGTGTTGGTAGAAGGACACAAAATTTTAATGATGAGAAATAAGTACATGACATTTATCTTACAATTTGGTAATTATAGTTAATACTATATTCTATTCTTGAAAAAGACTATTACTAAAATGTTTTTACAATTAAAAATAATACCCCTGTGCATAACACAGATGTTAAATAGTTTGATTTGGTCATTTTACAATACATTTATATTTCAAAATATATCATACACTATGAATGCATAAAATTTTATTTGAAAATGTGAAAAATGAAACACAAGATGATAAAATAAGGACAGTACAAAAACTAATAAGGTGTTACAAAACACCAAAAATAGTCAATTTTATAGACACAGGAAAAATCCATACAAAATTATTTCCTAACAATAATCACAATTATTTCCATTGTACCCCTAAAATATTGTTTTGGTATACAAATCACCATACTGTATGCCTTCCCCCTAGTTCTCCAGAGCTGACTAGAGTTCTTCTGAACATAAATACTAACATTTGGCTGAAGTAATTCTTAGGGGCTGGGGAGATAGCTCAGTGACCTAAGCGCCTGCCTGGCAAGTGCAAGGACCTGGGTTCTATCCCCAGCTACCTCATGCTGTGCCAGCCCTGGAACCCCGAGGGCATAAGTGACTGCCTGGTAAGAGCAAGGTCCTGAGCTCGATCCCAAGTTTTTTTTTTTTTAAAGGTATAATACAGATATAAGAAACCAGTGTCAGCTTTCATTGAAAACATTGTACATAGACTTGACTGAAGTAATTCTTGCAATAATTATTTGCGGATAGATGCTCCCAAAAGCTTATTGAACACAAAAATAAATAAATGGGCATACAAGAGGAGAAAAAAATTGTATTGAAAGAATCATTTACATTTTCTTCAAGGAATTTATGATGAATCTGGCAGTTCAGAAGATGTAAATACTATTTTGGTTATAACAGTCAGTAGCCACAAAAAGATAATCTATTTTTCCAGAACAAATCCACCATCTTGACATTAAAAGCATTTTCTCTGATCCCAACATAACCTCCTCATTTTTACAACCATTTGCTGTTATATGTTGTTTTCTTAGCTGTATATGCTGGAGAAAATACACACTGTGCCATCACACTATTTTTTCTGATAAAAACACTACCTTTGCAATACAGATTATTTGACATCTCTCACAGTCTTTTATGTTGCCTACAAGGCCTTAATAATAAGTTATGACACTCAGGCATTTAATGCACATTCAGGGGAGACTTCCACTTTAGTTACCATGGCAAATACAGGCTTCGGTATTCATGGCTGTGCTGAAAATTTGTCATGCTTTCTTTTCTTTTTTTTATTTTTGGCAATGTTTGTTAGGTTTCAAGTATTCTACAGATGAGGCACAATTGTCTTTCACTGTGTGTAGGAGACAATAGAAAAGAAAGCATATTAAAATGTCAAATATGCTCATCTAAATCTAATAATTAATTGTGCCTTGCCTACACAAGCAAATAACAAAGTAAAAAGAGTGCTGCATTTCAGTAGGGAAGAAATAAATCAATTTATGTGAAAGGCTTCCTTGGAGTCATACCTGAGAGTAATATAAATGGGAACATTCTTCCTGGTCTGATTTACCCTTGCATCTCAATGACTAAAGAAATGCCTGCCACTTTTAGACGATCAATAAATAACTGAAAAATAATGAAGAAAAAGAGACATTATTTAGGGGGTTGGGATAGGGTTTCAGGAAGAGGATTATAAAAATCAGAGTTTATATTTTTGAATTAGTCTTCTCAGACCACAATAACAATAGTTTTACTACTTTGTGACCTGAAAATTATTTACTCCATATGCATTTTGTCATGTAATTGAGTATTGTGTTAAATGGTTTAAAATACACAGATAAATGCCTTCAGTGTTATATATGGTTAATATATTTTCAAGTTTAATATATTACAAAATTAATTTGCATTGTATTTATGCCTTATTTCAAATTAAGAGGTATCTCTTGTACCCTTCAGAGGATACTGCAGACACAGACACAAAGTTAACACTGAAAATCATTAGCATTTTAGTACATCAAAAATAAACTCAACTGAGAGAGTAATGGGAGGAACAATGTCCCTCAAAATAACATAAAAATGACTACTGCAGATCGCATCGGGTCAGAGCACAGCATATGGTGCGAGTGTCCAGGTAGAACTCGGGTGGAGGTATTTGGCACATATGGGGAATGTCAGAGAGACACTGTCAAAGACATTGAGGGTGGATGAGTCAGTGTGAAGAAAATGGAGGGAAGATTTGCTTACAAGTTGAAAAATGTTTAAGAATCTCCCCCATTAACACAAGGTACTCAGAATTATTTTGATATTTTTATTTTGATATTGATTTTGATATTTGAGTTATGTTAATATGGTTTCTCATTTCTTAATACTTTCATAACGAGATATTAAATCTGTTCTCTAATATTTTACTTTCATATTAATAAAAAGGATCCATTTTAATTTTGCTTCAAGAGCTTTTCATGTGAGTTGTATGTGTGTGGGGATACATCTATCTATCTATCTAAGTATCTATCTATCTATCTATCTATCTATCTATCTATGTTTTGAAGCTGGATCTTAAAGGCAATTTTAGGTCTCATAAGCCAGAAAACAATTTTGGGAAGCCTCACAATACATTGTTTCTTGTTTCATGATGTTTGCTTTTTAATCAATTAAGAAATAGTTTTACTGTACTTTTATTCTATAATCAGAAAGTAGTTTATGTGACTGATAGGGCTACAGTTAAATGGTCTGTATATTGAATTGATATTTATGTTAATGCTCAAATCATTTACGTCATTTTCATGTTCTTTTTATTTCAAGTGAATCATATGTGCCTTCAGTTCTATATCTCTGGATTTTTTAAAAATTGAAATATCTTTTTTTTCATTGACTTCCTATTTAACTGCTGGAGTTTGGATTGAATTTATTTTAATCAGAAATTCATCTGTTTTTCAATTTCAAGTGTGTTCAGTGTCTCTTGTTATATCTTTTTCACCTCTTTTTTGTTACCTCTTTTACTGGAGGTAGGCCCTTTCTCTTTTAACAGGCCTTGAGAAAACTATACTGACATATATAT